>NC_134690.1:9721095-10021095 GCF_050947455.1 Rhinoderma darwinii | reverse complement strand
GCCACAGCAGCCGTTTATTGATTTACAACATTTATAAAATGCTATTTAATCCGAAACATTCGGATAAACACAAGACATTCTCCCAAAGAATTCCTTCTATAATTCACATGACCCAACATGGGTCAGTAATAAAATAACATAAAGTACGCCTGGGGAAGTCCTTGAAGTTATTTTTCCAGTTTACCTTGCCATCTGCAACCACCACCATCTTTTTACCTCCAGCTATAAAGCAGCTCGGAGGCACCGATCACCTCTGCAAATGGCTCCAACCAGAAGGGCACTTCAAAGAGATAACACCCTATGAAGTCTTCCAAATATTATACCTTTGTGGGGGACGCATACCCCCAATGCGACCCCTCACCAGTTCGTACTGACCAACCTCAAGGACTCCCCCCGCCAGCTGTCATGACACCTAAAATGTAAAACACAAATTAACACTCATACCAAATACACCGTTACTAGTGCTATCCAACTCTGACTGTGCAATGTCCAAACAAAACAAACACACACAACAAAAAGACCCGATAGATCAAACAAAATAAGGGCGGGAGGGTGGGAGCTGTTATTTCTTGTTGTTCTTCCCGCTGCTACCCGCTCAATGCCAAAAAACAGAGGGAAGAAGGCTATACCCAACCCCTTACTCCTCCTTCCTCTAGCTCCTCCTGCCATTCCCTGCACTGACCCCTACATGACCTAAAGTATTAACTCCCTCCCTCCTATATCGGTCATGGAGACTTCCCCTTATTTCTTTTGAGCTGCAGTCCAGCCTCTTCCGGATGATTAACCGTTTTCCGCATTTATTATGTACATGTAAGTGGGGGTAACTATATATTACCAGATCTCCACAAACATGATAGTGGGCTCCATGAGCCCAGCTATGGAAGAGTCTGTGATTGACAACCACTATCTAACGGCAATGAACGGGATTGGAGATAACTCTGATCCCATCGGTTTAAAGAGGATCCGGTTTGGTAAAGAAAAGACTGATTACAAGGGGATCACAATTTTTGAGAGACAATGAAGACATAAACATGTAATTTATTATTGTAAATAGTCTTATGGTGGAGGCAGCATTACTTATTAAGTAATTGAATGTAGGAGTTGACGGTCAAGTATGAACTTATCATAACTACAAGACAATTGAGGGAGTAATGGAAGAACAGAACACAATGATGGACACCTTAGGTTTTGGAATGTTTTTAGAAGGGTCAGGAAAGGTTAAGTTCAGTTAAAGTAAAGACGTAGATGAGACGGCTGAATGTGAGATTCTGCTGAAGTATGTGGACAGTTATATGTCATCAGCATAGAGTTGGCAATGAAAGGTAAATCTGCTGAAAGTCTTTCCAAACAGCGCACATTGAAATTTTAGACCTAGAGAAGGCGCGTCTTATAACTATTTTTGAGCTTTCTGCTGCCCATGAGGAACAATGGTTTATTATAAGTGGATAACTAACAGCAGAATCGTTCAGACTAGACCATTGTTTCATGAATTCTTATGAATTCTTATAAATGATAACCCCTTCATTCCAGACCCCCAAGACCCAGACCCCAGAGTCCATAATTCAGACCCCAGACCAGACCCTATAATTCAGACCATAGACCAGACACCAGAATTCAGACCCCAGACCAAACCCCATAATTTAGACATCTAACCAGACCCCATGATAAAGACACCAGACCAGAATATAGAATTCAGACACCAGATCCTCATCACCTCCCCTAAATCTGTGCCTGCAGCTGAGACAAATATCTATAAATAGAGAAAATTCGGCAACTATGTGACAGAGTTTATGGGTTCAAAAAGTTTATCACATATCAGCATGAACAAAACAGAAATATTCAGGAAGCTACAACAATAATCCAAGTCTTACCACATCTAACCTGTCATATTTCTAACATCCGTGGTCGCTGACCACGAACTCCTTCCATCAGGTCAACGCCCTTCTCTCCAGAGTCTGCACATGCGGCCATTCTGTTCCACAGTGACCACCAGGGTGCGCTCGCGAGCTCAGTTAAGCCTTGGAGCCAGAGCACACACAGGTGTGAGATTGAGCTGATTGCTCCCAGAGCACCCTGGACTATAAGAAGGGCTCTGCCCCTTCCTGCTTTGCCTGAGCTTTGTTGTTGTTTCCCTAGTCTGTCTATGCAAATGATCTCTAAGTGTTTTCCAGTTCCCAGTGTTTCCCGTTCCTGCTACCTCTAACCTGTATCCCGTGCTATCCTGGTCAAGTGCCATATTGAGTCGGAGCCGTCCTGCGCTGAGTACCACGCCTGTCCAGCTACACCATGCCTGATGCCTGCCTGCTGCATAGTCCCAGCCGAACCTGTCTTGCTACTGAGCTACCACAGGTACACTATATGAACTATAGACAGTGACCTGTGTCCTGTTGGCCAGCTGCCATACAATCAAGACGGTACAGCGCAGTGGGTCCACATACCCCACATGACAATATTATACTTGATTTAGATTCATTACCATCCTACTATCACCTATTTTCTGTAAATACATCTCTTAATTAGAGATAAACAAGACAATTCGAGAGTAATTGAATTCGGGCTGAATTTCCCAAAATGTTCCGATTTCGAGTCTGAAACTTTTGAGGTTTGCGGCAAAATGGTGTCCGCCAAGGAACGCTGGCCGCCATTTTACTAATCAGAAAAAGGATCAAATGACCTCAGGCAGGCTGCCCCATAATGCCTTGCAGACAGTCTTTCCAAAATGCACTGCGGTTATATCTCCCTCTAGCACAGCCAATCATGAGGGGTTTAGGTGGATGAAATTACTAATGCTTGCCTGGCATACAAGACTTTGAAAGGGGTTGTACGCAGTCTTAAGAGACATCAGAGAGCTAGACATTGTGCATTGCAGCAAATTTATTTGGAGCAAATCAAATCGGACCAAAATTTTGGGAAATTAGCTCAACTCTGCCCTTAACTAAAACCTGGACATTAGGAGCCTTGAGTGTTTAGTGTGCTAATATCATATCAATAATATTATCAGAATACTGTCTAAGGCTGGGTTCACACGACCCATTTTCAGGCGTAAACGAGGCGTATTATGCCTCGTTTTACGCCTGAAAATAGGGCTACAATACGTCGGCAAACATCTGCCCATTCATTTGAATGGGTTTGCCGACTTACTGTGCCGACGACCTGTAATTTACGCGTCGTCGTTTGACAGCTGTCAAACGATGACGCGTAAATGAACTGCCTCGGCAAAGAAGTGCAGGACACTGCTTTGCCACGTCATTTGAGCTGTTCTTCATTGAACTCAATGAAGCACAGCTCAAGATTTACGAGCTTCTCAGAGCGTCTCAGACACCTCGTAAATTACGAGGAGGAGCATTTACGTGTGAAACGAGGCAGCTGTTAACAGTCTGTCTTTTCACACGTAAATGCTTCTCATCGTGTGAACATACCCTTAGACCGGACACAAATTTGATGAACCCTTCAAAGCCTAAACATTAAAACAACTAATCAGATTGCTCCAACGATCTAATTATTAAAGTGGTTTTCCACTACTGGCCAATTGATGTATATGATCAGTGCGGGTCCGAGACCCGGATCCCCCACCGATCAGCTGCTGCGGCTGCCTGCGGTCACTGTATGTTATTGTACAGTCTGCAGTGCACAGAGCCGGAAGCAGAAGGCTCCGTACACTGCACAGCTGATATACTGCACCTCAGTCGCTATTCCGTGACCGGAGCCATCTGTTTCCGGCATAGACATCCGGTGCCCCGAGGCAGCCGGAGTAGCTGATCGGTGTGGGGTCCGGGTTTTGGACCTGCACCCATCATACACTGATGACCTCTCCGGTGGATAGGTCATCAGTTTTCCGGTAGTGGACAACCCCTTTAAGTCTAATTTAGTCTAATTTCTAACTGCATTATGCTAGCAAAACCCTCGACAGGCTGCAATTCACATAGCAACCACTGGGTGGTCACATATAGCATAAATAACTCAGTATCATGTTTTTTTTTTTTTTTTTTCTTGGGCCATTTAGCTTGGCATATGTGGAGCCAAGAGGAAAGGTAAGGAAGGACACATCTCTGTCAAGTAAGGACAAACATACAGAAAAAAGGCTTACTATCATGACATCCTATGGTTGGCACAATTACTTAACCACAAGTGGCATTCTCTAAAGCTCCAACTTCAACTTCCTAATCCTGTGATTTCTAAAGGAGAAAAAACTATAAACATGCCCTTCATTAAAAATCTTTTTCATTGTATTGATTATAGCAAATGTTTGCAATATTTGCGATTACATGTTGTTGTCCCACAATTAAATATCATATTTATCGTATAGATCATAAAAAATGTTTGCAATGCTTGCCATTTGCATTATGTTAAAAAACATCCACTAAAGAGTTATGACATTCACTTACATAGCATGGCGCCAACTGGTGTTCAAAGTGTATAGCAATGTTCACATTCACCTATTTTGGGCTGATGGACAGGCATGCTCAGGCAGTTCATCGACCACCAAGTCTGTGCATAGTAAGCCTCTGTTCCCCGCAGAGCAACCTATAGAAATAGCGTTCTGTCCTGCTTGTCAGGGAAGGAGCGGAGCCTTTGTAGTAGTATGGCATTATCACGCAGAAAACGTATCCTTTTCAGCTTGTCTAGGAAGGAGCAGAGCATCTGCA
Source organism: Rhinoderma darwinii (assembly GCF_050947455.1). Classification (NCBI taxonomy): domain Eukaryota; kingdom Metazoa; phylum Chordata; class Amphibia; order Anura; family Rhinodermatidae; genus Rhinoderma; species Rhinoderma darwinii. The sequence continues at coordinate 10,016,449 of NC_134690.1, read as the reverse complement.
GTAGTATGGCAGTAAAACTGAGGAGACTCCGTATCAGCTTGTCACGGAAGGTGCAGAGCCTCTGCAGTAATATGTCAGTATAGATGAGGAGAATCCTTCTTGTCAGCTTGTATGAAGAGTATGTCAAGTTGGGTACGTGGACCCACTGGACCGTACCGCCTTGACGGTATGGCAGCTGGCCTACAGGACACAGGTCACAGTCTATAGTTCGAATAGTGTACCTGTGGTTTCTCAGACAGTAGCATTACAGGCTCGGCTGGGACTAGGTAGCAGGCAGGCTCCAGGCGTGGTGTAGCAAAACAGGCGTGGTATACAGCACAGCACGACCTCAGCTCAACACGGTACTTGACCAGGATAGCACGGGATACAGGTTACAGGTATCAGAAACGGGAAACACTGGGAACTGGGAAACACTAGGAGACCATTTGCTTAGACATACTAGGATAACGACAACAATGCTCAGGCATTGCAGGGAGCGGCACAGCCCTTCTTATAGCCCAGGGTGCTCTGGGAGCAATCAGCTCAATCTCCCACTTGTGTGTGCTTTGGCTCATTAAATCTGGACTGAGATCGAGAGCGCACCCTGGTGGTCACTGGAACAGGACGGCCGTATGTGCAGACATCTCTGGAGAGAAGGGCGTCGTCTGGATGGAAGGAGTTTGTGGTCAGCGACCACGGACGTTACGCAGTATATATTATACTTGTGGGCAGTTACATTACAATATGGCCAGTATGCATTATAAGTGTAATGTCAGTGGCTGCGGGCCGTCAGCTCCAACCTCCCCCTGACAGCCGCAGCCATGAGTCGGCAAGCGCTGGCCCCAGCCTCCTCCTCAGGAGACGCCAGCGCTTGCTTCCAATCACCTCAGCCGGATCCCATAGGGCAGCGCACGCACCGGACCTTTTGATGAACTTTGACCCGTGAGTACCCTGGATTATAAGAGGGGTCCAGCCCCCTGCTTCTATGCCTGAGCGTTATTGATGTTTTCTAGTTTGTCTATTTGATGGCCTCCTCGTGTGTTTCCTAGTTCCTGGTTCCTGTACCTGTTCCAGGTCCTGTTCCCGTTACTTGCATTCCATACAATCCTGATCGAACACTGTGCTGTGCCTAAGTCGTGTCATGCTGTATTCCACGTCTGACCTGCTTCACCTCGCCTGATGTCTACCTGTTGCCTAGTTCCTGTCAAGCCTGCCCTTCTACTGTCGGAGCTGCCACAGGTACCCTATATAAACTATAGACATTCACCTGCGCCCTGTTGGCCAGCTGCCATACCGCCAAGGCGGTATGGCCCAGTGGGTCCACAGACCCTTCGGGACAGTATGCTCATGCCATGGACCCCGCTGCTCGATTTAAGACCCAGACGACGTCACAGGAGATGCGAGCGGATATGCTGGACCTCCGGTCTCGACAGGACCAACTCCTCCAGGTGTTGAACATTCTTGCACGTCGGCAGGAGGCACAAGCTGCTGTTCCTCCTGCTACACCTCCTGGCAGTGTTGATCCTTAGACTACACCTATTGGCAGTGTTGACCCATGTGTTTCTTTGCCACTTCCTGACCGCTATGATGGAGAAGCAAGTACCTATCGTGGATTTTTGAATCAGTGCCAGATCCACTTCAGCCTGTATAGTAGGACATTTTCGTCTGATGATGCAGGGGTCTCTTTCATCGTCTCTCTCCTCACTGGCAAGGCTCTTGCATGGGTGAATCCTATCTGGGAGAGACAGGGACCAGAGACCCGTGACTTCCAAGCCTTCCTCTGGACTTTTCGCATGGTGTTTGAGGAGCCTGGATGGGTCTCATCTGCAGCGGCATCTTTGATTAACCTACTCCAAGGAGAGACATCCGTGAGTGAGTACGCCATCCACTTCCGCACCCTGGCGGGAGAGCTGTTATGGAACAATGAGGCCCTGGTGGCTTCATTCTGGCATGGACTGGCTTCTAGAATTAAGGACAAATTTGCTGCTCGGGATCTACCCTGGATGACCTCATCCTTCTGTCTGCCCGGATTGATATACGGATCCAACAACGCCTCCAAGAGGTTCGACAGGAGGGAGTCCTCCCCAGTCTGGCTCCTACTTTGCAGCAACCCCTGTTGTTCTCAGATATCGATCCTCCTAAGGAGTCGGTAATAATGGACCAGTGTAAGTTATCTACCCAGGAGAGACAACGCAGATGCACGTTGCGGCCTCGGTGGCCATCTAGTTCGCCTGTGTCCCCAAAGATCACAAAACCTAGGGTAGCTAGGAGTGACTTGGGTAAGAATGGACTTCTAGGTTGTCCATACCTGTGACCATAGTGTCCGGCGAGAAAACGCATCAGGTCTCTGCGTATCTGGACTCTGGATCCACTGCTAATTTCATCCGTAGAGACCTGGTGGACATTGTGCTATTACCCACCACCCCTCTGGAGAACCCGCTGACAGTTGCTTCAGTGAATCGACTACCTCTGCCAGACCCAGTTATAGCTATGACCTAGCCGCTGAGGCTCCAAGTGTGAGCCCTTCACTCCGAACTTCTGTCTTTCTATGTGCTATCCAAAGCTGTTAACCCTGTGTTGCTGGGTCTGCCTTGGCTCCGACTGCATGACCCAGTCCTGGACTGGAATTCTAGAGAGGTTCACAAGTGGGGCCCTGAGTGTCAAGGTCGTTGCCTGGAGCAGATTTGTTCGGTTCAGCCTTCGCTGCCTCTGTCATTGGCAGGATTGCCGAGTCATTATGCTGCATTTTCGGGCGTCTTCAGCAAGAGGGAGGCGGAGACATTGCCTCCACATTGGGCATATGACTGCCTGTCACGAACAGTCTGTGGACCTACTGGGCCGTACCGCCTTGGCGGTAAGGTGTCAGGGATCATTACCATGTATATTGTATGCAAAAACATTATTGCTTTATATCAGTATATTCCACAAAGATTTGTAAATGAATCAAGATGTAACCTGTATCAGGGGCATGCCTATGGAGACACCGCCCCTGGAATGCAAGAGGAGTGTACAGAAGAACTTACAGCTGAATAGAGCCAATGGGGCTTAAGCACGTCCCACATCTCTAGGGAGGAGTTTTGTGTTTCTTTCTTTGTTCAATAAAAAGTTCAGTTCTTACTTCCTAATGAACTGAGGGAGGATGTCTACCAACATTTGTCTGTATGGTGTACTTTTTCCACGCATGCTCTCAGTTTTCAATTTACAGAGGTGGCTATTCGGTGTGAAATACCAGGGAAAAGGAAGTTTTGCCCTGACAATTGGCGCCCAACGTGGGGCCACACTTGAGGGGATCTCGGAATCCGGACAACCGACAATCACAGGGTGAAACAGACGACTCAGGACTGCCCACTGAAGGAGCCTGATCACCTCCACAATAACACGGTAAGTCAGTTGATTTGATTAATCTTCGACTTATCTGTGTTAGTGGACGGTCTTGTGGGAATATGTATAGCCCTTGTCGGTTGCCTGGATTAGCTCTCAGGCGACAGGGGCTACATCCCCGCTGTGTGGTCACGAACTCGTAAGAAATTAGTCGCGCCCGACTAACCATCCCCTGGTTAAATAGGGACCAGATAGAAAATATAATCTGTCTTATACAGGGGCACGCGGGCAGAATGTGCGATAAGTCGTGGATAGTATTATAACCTGTCTTATACGCGGGCATGCGTGCGCATGTGCGATAAGTCGTGTGATAAGTCATGGGACAGGTGCACGCGGGGTGTGTATAAACACTGATAAGTTGTGTGTAATATATTGCCCAGACCAGAGGGTTGCAGGCCAAAAGGTGTTATATAAATTACGTGTATAATATAGACGGTTAGAATGGATGGTTTACAGTCCATATTCAAATCATCAGGATCACCCGTACCCGGACGATCCTATTCGTATGATTTGGTGAAGCGAAGGGAAGTTGGAAATAAGAAAAGCATTGTAGGTTATATGTATTAGAAAACACAGGACCAGCCGCCGCCCTGTAAAGGTGGCCGTACCTCATGTTGAGTGTGTCCTCATTGTGGGCAGCAAAACCCCCCTCACAGCTGATCAATGTGCTTCCTGTGGGAGAGGCTGCCCCCCACCCCCTGATGAGGTCACGCCCGGCCCAATCAAATCAGTATGAAATGATAGCCTTACATAACACATAACACATACTGCAGTGTTTTCTTCTATTCTAGATTCCGTGCCAGGGGTGCAGGACGCTTGGCACTGGTGAAAAGACACGTCATCATAATAGAGAGATGGTGGCCGACAGATTGGAGACAGTTACAGATTATGTGTTTGATGTTTTAAACGTAGATAATTCCTATACAATAGTGTGATGAATGATTGCAGAGTTGTTTTGCCAGCATTGAAATTGTTAAGATTGTGAGAATAGAAGCTGTGAGGAGTGAGTGTGTGACCCCCTCCTGTAGAATGCGATTGTGTGGGGGAATGGGGCTGTGTGCTGTGTGCAGTCTGAAAAGCAGACCGACTCTTATACAGGGAGTGGACTGATGAGACAAGGGATTACAATATTGCACTGATTTTAGATCTATATTGTATGCTCTTATTTTTAACAGCAGTAATGTCTACAAAAAAATTATTTGTGTTTTGGGTATGGGGTTAAAATCAGTTTTTTTTCTGTGTAAAGGAAAGTTTCTTATCTTTGCGCATGCGCTGCTGTTGATAAAATTTACGCTGCATATTTATGTGTTTTTATGTTAATTCAAATGTATTAAAGAGGCTCTGTCACCACATTATAAGTGCCCTGTCTCCTACATAAGGAGATTGGCGCTATAATGTAGGTGACAGTAATGCTTTTCATTTAAAAAAACTATCTATTTTCACAACGTTAGGAGCGATTTTGGTTTATGCTAATGAGTTGCTTAATGCCCAAGTGGGCGTATTTTTACTTTCGACCAAGTGGCCGTTGTACAGAGGAGTGTATGACGCTGACCAATCGGCATCATGCACTCCTCTCCATTCATTTAGACAGCAGACTCGCGTTCTTACTACAACATGATCTGTAGCCACATACACAGCGATTCTGCTTGATTAACATTAATCCAGTGTCCTGATAATGAATACACATGACCATTCAGCCTGGACGTCATGTGTATTCATAATCCTGACACTTCTGAATCTTTTCTGTGAGATTTACAGCACGGGAACTAAATCTCGTTTACCTCCGTAATCTCGCGAGATTTCGTATCCGTTGCTGGAATCTCACAGAAAAGATACAGAAGTGTCAGGATTCTGAATACACATGATGTCCATGCTGGATGGTCATGTGTATTCATTATCAGGACACTGGATTAATGTTAATCAAGCAGAAACGTTGTGTATATAGCTGCAGATCATGTTCTAGTAAGAACGTGATTCTGCTGTCTAAATGAATGGAGAGGAGTACTTGATGCCGATTGGTCAGTGTCATACACTCCTCTGTACAACGCCCACTTGGTCGAAAGTAAAAATACGCCCACTTGGGCATTAAGCAACTCATTAGCATAAACCAAAATCGCTCCTAACGTTGTGAAAATAGATCGTTTTTTTTAAATAAAAAGCATTACTGTCACCTACATTATAGCGCCAATCTCCTTATGTAGGAGACAGGGCACTTATAATGTGGTGACAGAGACTCTTTAACCCATTAGTGACCGGCCCATCGTGTTTTTACGTCGGTCACTAACGGGCCTTATTCTGATGCCATAGACTTTTTACGTCGCAGCATCAGAATAAGTAAACAGAGCAGGGAGCTGTCAAATCTCCCTGCTCTCAGCTGCCAGAGGCAGCTGAGGGCTGGGAGCGTCCCTGCTCTGCCGGGTGAGATCGATATTAGTATCGATCTCACCCGTTTAACCCCCTCAGATGCGGTGCTCAATAGCGAGCCCCGCAACTGAGTGGTTTTGGAGAGAGGGAGGGAGCTCCCTCTCATCCCACCGACACCCGGCGATACGATCGCCGAGTGTCTGTGTCTCCAATGGCAGCCGGGGGCCTAATAAAGGCCCCCAGGTCTGCCTGGAGCGAATGCCTGCTAGATCATGACCTAGCAGATGCCTGTCCGTTTTAAACGGACAGGCAGTAATACACTGCAATACAGAAGTATTGCAGTGTATTATAATAGTGATCGCAGAATCACATATTAAAGTCCCCTAGTGGGACTAGTAAAAAAGTAAAAAAAAAAGTTTAATAAAGTTAATAAAAAAAAAATGAAAAAAACACTTTTTCCCCTTACAAACTGCTTTACTATTAAAAAAACAAAATAAAGTAAAAAAGTCACACATATTTGGTATCGCCGCGTCCGTAACAACCCCGACTATAAAGCTATTACATTACTTAACCCGCACGGTGAACGCCGTAAAAAATTAAATAAAAAACGGCAGAAAAATTGTTTTCTGTGAATCCTGACTTTAAAAAAATGTGATTAAAAAGTGATCGAAAAGTCGCATCTACTCCAAAATGGTACCAATAGAAACTACAAGCCGTCCCGCAAAAAAAAGCCCTCATACAACCGCATCGGCGAAAAAATAAAAACGATACGGCTCTTCAAATATGGAGACACAAAAACAAATAATTTTGAAAAAAAAGCGTTTTTACTGTGTAAAAGTAGTAAAACATACAAAAACTATACAAATTTGGTATCGTTGCAATCGTAACAACCCGCTGAATAAAGTTATTGTGTAATTTATACCACACGGTAAACGGCGTAGATTTAGGACGCAAAAAAGTGTGGCGAAATTTCAGATTTTTTTCTATTCCCCCCCCAAAAAAAAGTTAATAAAAGTTAATCAATAAATAATATGTACCTCAAAATGGTGCTATTAAAAAATACAACTTGTCCCGCAAAAAACAAGACCTTATACAGCTATGTCGACGCAAAAATAAAAGAGTTATAGCTCTTGGAATGCGACGATGGAAAAACTTAAAAAATAGCTTGGTCATTAAGGTTTAACATAGGCTGGTCATTAAGGGGTTAAGCTACAGATATTGTGAGCCACGGGGACTTGAAAATGTATGTGCCCCCACTGTTCCCTATTTTTCTATACAGTTTATTGGTTTGCAGTAATTAATATTACCAGATATATTATTTTCTGTGTTATAGAATAACTAATTACAATTGTTTTTGTTTTCACACATGAGGCATGTGCTATAGTGCTGCCTAAATGTTATTTTGGAAAATGTGAGATGTTTTACAGGTAAATGGTTGCAAGTTATTTTAACCCCTTCCCTCTTTAGCCACTTTTGACCTTCCTGACAGAGCCTCATTTTTCAAATCTGACATGTTTCACTTTATGTGGTAATAACGTTGAAATGCTTTCACCTATCCGGGCGATTCTGAGATTGTTTTCTCGTGACACATTGGACTTTAAGATAGTGGTAAAATTTGGTCGATACATTCAGTATTTAATTGTGAAAAACACGAAAATATAGTGAAAAATTGCAAAAATTAGCATTTTTCTCAATTTAAATGTATCTGCTTGTAAGACAGGCAGTTATACCACACAAAATTGTTGCTAATTAACATCCCCCATATGTCTACTTTAGATTGGCATCGTTTTTTGAACATCCTTTTATTTTTCTATGACATCACAAGGCTTAGAACTTTAGCAGCAATTTCTCACATTTTCAAGAAAATTTCAAAAGGCCATTTTTACAGGGGGCAGTTCAGTTGTGAAGTGGTTTTGAGGGCCTTATATATTAGAAACCCCCAAAAAGTCACCCCATTTTAAAAACTTCACCCCTCAAAGTATTCAAAACAGCATTTAGAAAATGTCTTAACCCTTTACACATTTCACAGGAATTAAAGCAAAGTAGAGGTGAAATTTACAAATTTCATATTTTTTTGCAGAAGTAAATTTTTAATACAATTTTTTTTATAACACAGAAGGTTTTACCAGAGAAATGCAACTCAATATTTGTTGCCCAGTTTCTGCAGTTTTAGGAAATATCCCACATGTGGCCGTAGCGTGCTACTGGACTGAAGCACCGGCCTCAGAAGCAAAGGAGCACCTAGTGGATTTTGGGGCCTTATTTTTGTTAGAATATATTTTAGGCACCATGTCAGGTTTGAAGGGCTCTTGCGGTGCCAAAACAGTGAAAATCCCCCAAAAGTGACCCCATCTGGGAAACTAGACACCTCAAGGAAATTATCTAGGGGTGTAGTGAGCATTTTGACCGCACAGGTTTTTTACAGAAATGATTGGAAGTAGGCCGTGAAAATTAAAATCAACATTTCTTCAAAGAAAATGTAGGTTTAGCGATTTTTTTTCTCATTTCCCCAAGGACTAAAGGAGAAAAAGCATCGCAAAATTTGTAAAGCAATTTCTCCCGAGTAAAACACTACCCCACATGTGGTAATAAATGGATATTTGGACACACGGCAGGGCTTAGAAGGGAAAGAGCGCCGTTTGGCTTTTGGAGCTCAAATTTAGCAGGAATGGTTTGAGAGGCGATGTCACATTTACAAAGCCCCTGAGGGGACAAAACAGTGGAAACCCCCCACAAGTGACCCCATTTCGGAAACTACACCCATTGAGGAAATTATCTAGGGGTATAGTGAGCGTTTTGACCCCACAGGTTTTTTGCATAAATTATTGGAAGTAGGCTGTGAAAATGATAATCTAAATTTTTTCAAAGAAAATGTAGGTTTAGCTAATTTATTCTCATTTCCACAAGGACTGAAGGAGAAAAAGCACCGTAAAATTTGTAAAGCAATTTCTCCCGAGTAAAACAATACCCCACATGTGGTAATAAACGGTTGTTTGGACACACGGCAGGGCTAAGAAGGGAAAGAGCGCCATTTGGCTTTTGGAGTCCACATTTAGCAGGAATGGTTTGCGGAGGCCATGTCACATTTACGAAGCCCCTGAGGGGACAAAACAGTGGAAACCCCCCACAAGTGACCCCATTTTGGAGACTACACCCATTGAGGAAATTATCTAGGGGTATAGTGAGCGATTTGACCCCACAGACGTTTCATAGAATTTATTAGAATTAGGCAGTGAAAATAAAAACAGTCCTTTTTCTTCAATAAGACGTAGCTTTAGCGCAAATTTTTTCATTTTCTCAACAAATAAAGGAAGAAAAGAACCCAAAATTTGTAAAGCAATTTCTCCCGAGTACGGCAATACCCCATATGTGGTCATAAACTGCTGTTTGGGCAAACGGCAGGGCTCAGAAGGAAAGGACCGCCATTTGGAGTGCAGATGTTGCTGGATTGGTTTCTGGGCGCCTGTGGGCCCAAAACAGTGGAAACCCCCCAGAAGTGACCCCATTTTGGAAACGACACCCCTCAATGCATTTACCAAGGGGTGTAGTAAGCATTTTAACCCTGCAGGTGTTTTGTAGAAATTAGTGTTCACTCGATGTTGCAGAGTGAAAATGGGATTTTCTTCCATAGATATGTCAATATGTGGTGCCCGGCTTGTGCCACCACAACAAGACAGCCCTCTAATTATTATGCGGTGTTTCCCGGTTTTAGAAACACCCTACATGTGGCCCTAATCTTTTGCCTGGACATATGACAGGGCTCAGGAGTGAAGAGTACCATGCGGAGTGGAGGCCTAATTTGGCGATTTACAAAGTATTGGTTCACAACTGCAGAGGCTCAGATGTGAAATAATAAAAAGAAACCCCTGAGAAGTGACCCCATTATGGAAACTGCACCCCTCAAGGCATTTATTAAGAGGTGTAGTGAGGATTTTCACCCAACAGGTCTTTTCCATAAATGAATGCGCTGCGGATGGTGCAAATTAAAAATTTATATTTTTCCCTAGATATGCCATTCAGTGGCAAATATGTCATGCCAAGCTTAAGACACTGGAGACACACACCCCAAAAATTGTTAAAAGGGTTCTCCCGGGTATGACGATGCCATATATGTTGAAGGAAACTGCTGTTTGGGCACGCTGTAGGGTTCAGAGCCGAGGGAGCACCATTTGGCTTTTGGAGAGCGGATTTTGCTTGGTACTAAATTTGTTTGAGTATTGCTGGTGTTTTATAATGTGGGGGTACATGTAAGCGGGGCGGAGTATATAAGGGGTATAGTCAGGTGGTATGAATTTTTTTTTATAATCCATAGATGTGTGTTACGCTGTGAGGCAATCCTTTCCGCACAGGCCGGTGTCGCACTGATATATGGTGTAATTTCTTATCCCCCTTTTGGTCCACACTCTGCACCTTTGTAGTTTGGGGAATTTTGCTGGGAAGTGTTGTCCTGGTATAATACGGGCACCGTCTCTTCCAGCGGATATGTTTTGGCCCTCCCTTTCCTGGTTCCCTAATTTTAGGTCCTTGATAAATCGCCTCTTCAAACAGAAGAAATGTTCCCCTCGGGCACAACTGCATATTTTTTTATTTCCTGACTTATTGGAGCCATAACTAATTTTATTTTTCATAGACGTAGCGGTATGAGGGCTGGTTTGTTGCGGGATGAGCTGTAGTTATTATTGGTACCATTTTGGGGTACATGCGACTTTTTGATCACCTTTTATCCTATTTTTTGGGATGCCAGGTAAACAAAAAAATGCAATTCTGACACAGCTTTTTTCGGTTTTTTTATACAGCGTTCACCATGCGTTATAAACTACATGTTAACTTTATTCTGCGGGTCCGTACGATTCCGGCGATACCTAATTTATAGCACTTTTTTATGTTTTACAACTTTTTTCACAATAAAATTACTTTTGTAAAAAGAATGTATTTTTTCTGTCGCCAAGTTGTGAGAACCATAACGTTTTAATTTTTTTGTCGACGGAGGTGTATGAGGGCTTGTTTTTTGCGGGACGAGCTATAGTTTTTATAGGTACCATTTTTGGATACGTGCGACTTTTTGATCACTTTTTATTCTAATATTTGTAGGGCAAAGTGACTAAAAAACAGAAACTCTGGTAACGTTTACGTTTTTTTTTACGCTGTTCACCGCGTGCAATAAATAATACAATATTTTGATACCTCAGGTCGTTACGGTCGTGGCGATACCAAATACATATGGTTTATTATTATTTTTCAATAATAAAGGACTTGATAAGAGTAAAAGGGGGATTGTGTTTTATTTGATTACTTGAAACTTTTATTGTTTTCAAACTTTTATTTTTTGCACTTTTTTTTACACTTTTTTATACTTTTTTTACACTTTTCTTCAAGTCCCACTAGGGGACTTGAAGGTCCAACGGTCAGATTTATTTTTTTCTAATACATTGCACTACCTATGTAGTGCAATGTATTAGATCTGTCAGTCATTCACTGACAGCAAGCCGATTAGGCTTCGCCTCCCGGCGGGGCCTAATAGGCTTCCGTAATGGCAGAGCAGGAGACCATTGTGTCTCCTGTTGCCATAACAGCAGTCGCCAGTCCCGATTGCCTGTCAGGGCTGGCGATCTGCTAGTAACCGCTACGATGCAGCAATCGCTTTCGATTGCTGCATCGAAGGGGTTAATGGCAGGGATCGGAGCTAGCTCCGGTTCCTGCCGTTACAGGTGGATGTCAGCTGTACAGTACAGCTGACATCCACCGCTGATGACGCCGGATCAGCTCCTGACCCGGCGCCATCTTGCCGGCAGCTACGGAAGCCGATCAGGCTCCGCCGCCGGGCGGATCTTGACCGGCTTCGGTGCTAGGCAGACCGGGAGGCCAGTATTAGGCCTCCGGTTGCCATTGCAGCCACCGGAACCCCGGCAATTTCATTGCTGGGGCTCCGATGAGCTGCAAACACCTTAAGTGCAGCGATCGCGTTTGAGCGCTGCACTTAAGGGGTTAATGGCGGGGATCGAAGCTAATTTCGGTCCCCGCCGTTACAGTCGGATGTCAGCTGTAAGATACAGCTGAGATCCGGTGATGATGGCACCGACTCAGTTTCTGAGCCGGTGCCAAACATTTGACGTACATGTACGGCATTTTGCGGGAAGTCAATGCTTTCCATGACGTACATGTACGTCAAATGTCGGGAAGGGGTTAAAGATAACATTTATTTTTGTTAGGAGAAAGTCATTTTTGTTCCAGGCTGTTGTGTATTACAGGGGGCTAAACTAGTGCCCCCCCCCCCCCGATAGAGTGCCCAAACTTATTATGTAGAGATGTAGTTTTGAACCCTGCTACATTACTTTTGCAGAGTCCACAAAGGGGGGAATGGTGAAGGGACTGATCAGGTATAATTTTGGTTTGTTTTGAATTAATAAATTTGGTTCCAGGAGATCTACAAAATGTGTATGAGACCCCAATGAGTAATCCAGATTAAATGTGTATGAGAGTAACCTAAATGTTGAAGTTTTTCTGTGTAGATCCTTCCAGAACAGTAAATATGGCACCGGGTATGCTGTGCTGTAGTCTCCACCCAATATGAAGTCTTGTGTAAGAGACCATCCCCCTCCAGCAAATTTACACAAGAGGCCGAGGTCACTCACAGATGAGTCTTTACAGATTTAGTAGGGAAGGAGGTGAAAATTATCTAAACATTGTTAATTTTATGTAAAGATTTTAGTAATTTTTATTTGTTTTTGTATTAATCAAGTATTTACAGAACCTGATAAAAGTGAGATTCTCAAAGTGTTCTAGATTATCAGATGAGTGTGGAGAAGTGTATAACATTTGTTTTTATTTTAGAGAATGAAGACGCCACCCCTTTGAAATGTTCTATCTATATTTGACATGGGTTTTTAATGTAAATTTGTAATGTAGAAATACTTCATCCTATACAGTATGTACAAGACAGGATACGAAGCACAAGGTAAATCATCCAGAAACCACTCTCACCTTATTGTTCATCTCAAGGAGCAGAGCTGGAGGTGCTCGCTGAGGCTGTAACCTGGCAGAAGGTGAGACGGCCGACATTTACACTGACTCTAGGTACGCTTTTGGCATCGCCCACAATTATGGGCCCATTGGTAGTAGGAACTTTATTGGATCATCGGCTAAGCCAATTGAGAGAGCAAGAGAAGACAGACCTGACAACAAGGGTGTGTGCGGCCTGGTGTCAGTAAATTGGCTTGTCCCTGGATACAATAATGCCACCGCTAGGTTTGTAGCAGCCGGCATGATGTGCGCATGGCATGACATAGGTAAAGCAAAGGTACCTGTGAAAAGTGCGCTCCGGCCAGATTACCCGTCCCAGCGACTGAAGAACATACAACTACCCGAGGTAGAAGTGTATGACGCGGTGCTCATGTGTGTAGACCTGTTCTCAGGGGGGCCTGAAGCCCGGCCGGTATCTTCCCCACTGCAGACGTTGTGTGTAGTGACAGGGGAACAGTGTTATCCCAAGTATTGACCTGGTGTTTGTACAATGATAAGATGTCAGCAGTTCTCCAGATGTTATTCCAAAGTTAGTTAGTTTAATAACGATATTCAGAAAGTGTTGTGGGAATATTAAAAACTGAGGTTAAGTTTTATGTAAAGTTCTGGACCAGCCTTAGCATTGTACTATTGGAGGCGTCAGTATTATGTTTGTGTAAATGAGAACTTCTCAGTGCAAGTAGATTCCCATTTGAAATATTTTTGTTGTGAAAGGAAAATTTTAGAGCAGAGAATTCTGTGCAGTGTATATGTGTATGTATATATATATAAAAAGAAGTTTGTATATATCAGGTTTAGTTACTGCCCAGTGTGAACATTTATCATAAATATGTATTTGTTAATGTTTTTCTTCAAATTAATTATCTGATTAAGATCAATTACTGATTATGTGATGGAAAGCTTGTTCTCCACAGGAAGTGTCCAACTGGGAGCGGAAGGCGTGAGAACCAGATTCTAACCGAATGTGGACGGATAAAGGCACGTAAACCGGTAGCACCCAAGGCACTCTTGATGGCACTTGCATTGATGGTGTATGACCTCACATATGCCCCAAGACTGCAAGGATCCATGTGGTAAGATCTAATTGGTATGTCCCAGGCTTTACAGCTGATGCTGCTAAATTCTGTTAGAGCGGTTTGATTTGCCTACAGAACAGTCCTGGCAGACCGGTGCCAACCTTATCATCCCAGGAAGAGAACAGATCTTGAGAGGCCTTCCCAGGTAGAACGAACCAGAGTAGGGGGGGGGGGGGAATTGGTTTGAGACACTTGTCAGATAAACATGTGGAATCTGTGTATATTTCTGTGAATAGGAGCTGTTCCAGGTAATCAGCTGAGAATAAGGTATAAATCCTGCTGGAAAGTGTGACAGCAAGTTCAAATACAATGTACCCAGTAATTACACATCTTCTAGGTGCCCTGTCCAGTGGAACAGAGAAGTTTTTCTTATATAAACGTGTTTGTTTGATGTCGTTTAAGGGCCTGTCATTATTATTGTATGTACTTAGAACAACGTTTATAGTGTATGTGGCTGATGTTATCACCAGATTAGTATTTATTTTAACAATTGACAAGGTTTGGGGGTCGCCGGCAAGTGCCAGTAAATATGAACTAAAAGACTTTTAGTATGAAGAACTCCATCACTGAGATGCGGCAGGCGCAGCCGGAGCCAGTACAACGCATTTGTAATGAACTGACAGCAGTATCAGAATTCTAAGCAGCTGCCCAGACAAGTAACTTACCGAAGGAAGAGGGTTTGTGGTAGTCACAATAAAACTCCACCAATCTGTCTACTTGTGATCTCACCCCAGGCTCACAGCATGAGGTGCTATGTACAGCCCGGTGACGTATACTAAAAGAGACGGTGTCTGACAGATGAGAACGAACAAACCAAGTCCTGATGACATCAGCAAAGTGAAGTAAAGACCAAAGACCTGAGTGAATCCGTCAGCAGTATCAAGTGTTTTAATAAGTAAGTGACCAGGTGGAATATAAAAATAAATCCCCCACTGGACACCACTGTGCAGTCTGACTCCACAGAAGACAGAAGAAGGAGAAGAAGAGGACGATGATGTACAGGACTGGCAATGAACTGATGGGACCCAAAACCAGAGGGTGATAGCATGAGATTGGTGATAGCATTATATTATTAGTTGAGGCCCTATTGTTTATATTGTCTGAGGTTTATAATTATAATGTGTGTAAATATGCCACGGCACTGCAAATTACAATCTGAGGAGTTTTATGTGGAGGTGTGAGGTGAAGGTCACTGGTTGTTGTCACTCATATGTAAGAAGTACATGGCAGCAATGAGAGCCCGGGGGTTATGTTACCCGGGTGTCTTTAGGTTTGGAGAAGATACTGCCCATGACCTGTTATATTTGCAGGGGTAGAAGTCCCATTAGGACAGTAAGTGACCGTGCGGCAATTATTACCATTAATAAAATGTAGACTAGATTAATTATATATATTACAACCAGCAGCGGTTTGTAGATTATACCAAGACAACCATCCGGTATCCTGAGGAGAAAGTTAGCACCACTCCGAAACCTTGGAAGTCCAGGTACAAAGGGGGGTTACTCATAAGGAGTAGCTCGTCTCAAGCTGGTGAAGAAATACAAAACCCCTACCCGCCTGGTTCGAGTGGTCAGTAGTATGTTGATAGGCAAGACTCAGGGATAGAGTAATAATATATATAAACAAAGAGAGCAAGAGATCTCCAGACTAAAGAGCTCAGTATATATATATACGGTGCCAACCAGGAAATTTAAATTTAGAGAAAACAAAAAGAAAAAGAGAACAAATCCTGGTAAAAAAGAGGCATTCGGCTCAGTATATGTCACAAAATTAGTTATCAAAATTTTATTTTATTAATATTAAAAAAAAACTTTAAATTATGCAATCTTGCACAAATAACCACAATTGGACATCACAAACCCGGCCGGGTAATACATGACATGGTTAATCGAATTTAACAGGAAATCCCATTTAAGGTGGCTATATAAAAAAATAATATAGAGTAATAAATTACTTCAAAATAGAGCCAGACAAAAAATGATCAATCAGGTATAATACCATGAACTAGAGGTAGCATGCTGACTAAAGTAATGTCAGATTCCGTATTATGCACAGACATGAATGATCATGCAGGTTAAACAGCGAGTAATGATAAGCTGCTGGTTATAGTGTGCATATAGTAAACCTGTGAGACATATAAATATATGCAGGAGGTATGCTTATCAGTAAGTTATGTGTATCAGGAAGTCCATGGAGGGTATCTTTAAAGGACGGGTGTCACAATTTTTTTTATTTTTTTTATATAATATTGCTTTTAGTATGTTATTAAAATAAATTGTATTTATTTGTGTGTTTGTGTTTTACTTTTTTCTAACTTTTGCTTCACTATGGGGGCCGCCATTTTGTTTTTCATCTCTGTATGTGTCGATTAACGACACATACAGAGATGGAATACGGCAGCTACAGTGCATAGGAGTCAATGAACGGGAGCCGTTCCATTGACTTTGCTCTCTGGTTCTGTACTGCGCAGACGCAGGTCAGAGTCATACAGAGCAGAGCAGCTTTGTGCAGGGAGAGAGCAGGCACCATCTTGAAGACCAGCTGCACTGCAGGTAAGGTCTGTGTCTCTGCATGTCCCTCTCTCTATCTCACAGACCGCCGCTCTCGTGACCCCCGATGGCCCCCCCACCCGACGGCCCCCCCACGACTCCCCCCCTTTTGTGAAGGACACATGATGCAACTGTACTGGGAAAGCCCTGAACGTTAAATCTCTAGTTGTGCTGAGACTGTTTGGGGATGGGACTAATGAACCTCTCAGTCTCAGCACAATTAGGCTGCGTTCACACGACCTTTTTTCAGACGTAAACGAGGCGTATTATGCCTCATTTTACGTCTGAAAATAGGGCTACAATACGTAGGCAAACATCTGCCCATTCATTTGAATCGGTTTGCCGACATACTGTGCAGATCACCTGTCATATCAGCTCCTGACCCGGCGCCATCTTGCCGGCAGCTACGGAAGCCGATCAGGCTCCGCCGCCGGGCGGATCTTGACCGGCTTCGGTGCTAGGCAGACCGGGAGGCCAGTATTAGGCCTCCGGTTGCCATTGCAGCCACCGGAACCCCGGCAATTTCATTGCTGGGGCTCCGATGAGCTGCAAACACCTTAAGTGCAGCGATCGCGTTTGAGCGCTGCACTTAAGGGGTTAATGGCGGGGATCGAAGCTAATTTCGGTCCCCGCCGTTACAGTCGGATGTCAGCTGTAAGATACAGCTGAGATCCGGTGATGATGGCACCGACTCAGTTTCTGAGCCGGTGCCAAACATTTGACGTACATGTACGGCATTTTGCGGGAAGTCAATGCTTTCCATGACGTACATGTACGTCAAATGTCGGGAAGGGGTTAAAGATAACATTTATTTTTGTTAGGAGAAATTCATTTTTGTTCCAGGCTGTTGTGTATTACAGGGGGCTAAACTAGTGCCCCCCCCCCCCCGATAGAGTGCCCAACCTTATTATGTAGAGATGTAGTTTTGAACCCTGCTACATTACTTTTGCAGAGTCCACAAAGGGGGGAATGGTGAAGGGACTGATCAGGTATAATTTTGGTTTGTTTTGAATTAATAAATTTGGTTCCAGGAGATCTACAAAATGTGTATGAGACCCCAATGAGTAATCCAGATTAAATGTGTATGAGAGTAACCTAAATGTTGAAGTTTTTCTGTGTAGATCCTTCCAGAACAGTAAATATGGCACCGGGTATGCTGTGCTGTAGTCTCCACCCAATATGAAGTCTTGTGTAAGAGACCATCCCCCTCCAGCAAATTTACACAAGAGGCCGAGGTCACTCACAGATGAGTCTTTACAGATTTAGTAGGGAAGGAGGTGAAAATTATCTAAACATTGTTAATTTTATGTAAAGATTTTAGTAATTTTTATTTGTTTTTGTATTAATCAAGTATTTACAGAACCTGATAAAAGTGAGATTCTCAAAGTGTTCTAGATTATCAGATGAGTGTGGAGAAGTGTATAACATTTGTTTTTATTTTAGAGAATGAAGACGCCACCCCTTTGAAATGTTCTATCTATATTTGACATGGGTTTTTAATGTAAATTTGTAATGTAGAAATACTTCATCCTATACAGTATGTACAAGACAGGATACGAAGCACAAGGTAAATCATCCAGAAACCACTCTCACCTTATTGTTCATCTCAAGGAGCAGAGCTGGAGGTGCTCGCTGAGGCTGTAACCTGGCAGAAGGTGAGACGGCCGACATTTACACTGACTCTAGGTACGCTTTTGGCATCGCCCACAATTATGGGCCCATTGGTAGTAGGAACTTTATTGGATCATCGGCTAAGCCAATTGAGAGAGCAAGAGAAGACAGACCTGACAACAAGGGTGTGTGCGGCCTGGTGTCAGTAAATTGGCTTGTCCCTGGATACAATAATGCCACCGCTAGGTTTGTAGCAGCCGGCATGATGTGCGCATGGCATGACATAGGTAAAGCAAAGGTACCTGTGAAAAGTGCGCTCCGGCCAGATTACCCGTCCCAGCGACTGAAGAACATACAACTACCCGAGGTAGAAGTGTATGACGCGGTGCTCATGTGTGTAGACCTGTTCTCAGGGGGGCCTGAAGCCCGGCCGGTATCTTCCCCACTGCAGACGTTGTGTGTAGTGACAGGGGAACAGTGTTATCCCAAGTATTGACCTGGTGTTTGTACAATGATAAGATGTCAGCAGTTCTCCAGATGTTATTCCAAAGTTAGTTAGTTTAATAACGATATTCAGAAAGTGTTGTGGGAATATTAAAAACTGAGGTTAAGTTTTATGTAAAGTTCTGGACCAGCCTTAGCATTGTACTATTGGAGGCGTCAGTATTATGTTTGTGTAAATGAGAACTTCTCAGTGCAAGTAGATTCCCATTTGAAATATTTTTGTTGTGAAAGGAAAATTTTAGAGCAGAGAATTCTGTGCAGTGTATATGTGTATGTATATATATATATAAAAAGAAGTTTGTATATATCAGGTTTAGTTACTGCCCAGTGTGAACATTTATCATAAATATGTATTTGTTAATGTTTTTCTTCAAATTAATTATCTGATTAAGATCAATTACTGATTATGTGATGGAAAGCTTGTTCTCCACAGGAAGTGTCCAACTGGGAGCGGAAGGCGTGAAAACCAGATTCTAACCGAATGTGGACGGATAAAGGCACGTAAACCGGTAGCACCCAAGGCACTCTTGATGGCACTTGCATTGATGGTGTATGACCTCACATATGCCCCAAGACTGCAAGGATCCATGTGGTAAGATCTAATTGGTATGTCCCAGGCTTTACAGCTGATGCTGCTAAATTCTGTTAGAGCGGTTTGATTTGCCTACAGAACAGTCCTGGCAGACCGGTGCCAACCTTATCATCCCAGGAAGAGAACAGATCTTGAGAGGCCTTCCCAGGTAGAACGAACCAGAGTAGGGGGGGGGGGGGGAATTGGTTTGAGACACTTGTCAGATAAACATGTGGAATCTGTGTATATTTCTGTGAATAGGAGCTGTTCCAGGTAATCAGCTGAGAATAAGGTATACATCCTGCTGGAAAGTGTGACAGCAAGTTCAAATACAATGTACCCAGTAATTACACATCTTCTAGGTGCCCTGTCCAGTGGAACAGAGAAGTTTTTCTTATATAAACGTGTTTGTTTGATGTCGTTTAAGGGCCTGTCATTATTATTGTATGTACTTAGAACAACGTTTATAGTGTATGTGGCTGATGTTATCACCAGATTAGTATTTATTTTAACAATTGACAAGGTTTGGGGGTCGCCGGCAAGTGCCAGTAAATATGAACTAAAAGACTTTTAGTATGAAGAACTCCATCACTGAGATGCGGCAGGCGCAGCCGGAGCCAGTACAACGCATTTGTAATGAACTGACAGCAGTATCAGAATTCTAAGCAGCTGCCCAGACAAGTAACTTACCGAAGGAAGAGGGTTTGTGGTAGTCACAATAAAACTCCACCAATCTGTCTACTTGTGATCTCACCCCAGGCTCACAGCATGAGGTGCTATGTACAGCCCGGTGACGTATACTAAAAGAGACGGTGTCTGACAGATGAGAACGAACAAACCAAGTCCTGATGACATCAGCAAAGTGAAGTAAAGACCAAAGACCTGAGTGAATCCGTCAGCAGTATCAAGTGTTTTAATAAGTAAGTGACCAGGTGGAATATAAAAATAAATCCCCCACTGGACACCACTGTGCAGTCTGACTCCACAGAAGACAGAAGAAGGAGAAGAAGAGGACGATGATGTACAGGACTGGCAATGAACTGATGGGACCCAAAACCAGAGGGTGATAGCATGAGATTGGTGATAGCATTATATTATTAGTTGAGGCCCTATTGTTTATATTGTCTGAGGTTTATAATTATAATGTGTGTAAATATGCCACGGCACTGCAAATTACAATCTGAGGAGTTTTATGTGGAGGTGTGAGGTGAAGGTCACTGGTTGTTGTCACTCATATGTAAGAAGTACATGGCAGCAATGAGAGCCCGGGGGTTATGTTACCCGGGTGTCTTTAGGTTTGGAGAAGATACTGCCCATGACCTGTTATATTTGCAGGGGTAGAAGTCCCATTAGGACAGTAAGTGACCGTGCGGCAATTATTACCATTAATAAAATGTAGACTAGATTAATTATATATATTACAACCAGCAGCGGTTTGTAGATTATACCAAGACAACCATCCGGTATCCTGAGGAGAAAGTTAGCACCACTCCGAAACCTTGGAAGTCCAGGTACAAAGGGGGGTTACTCATAAGGAGTAGCTCGTCTCAAGCTGGTGAAGAAATACAAAACCCCTACCCGCCTGGTTCGAGTGGTCAGTAGTATGTTGATAGGCAAGACTCAGGGATAGAGTAATAATATATATAAACAAAGAGAGCAAGAGATCTCCAGACTAAAGAGCTCAGTATATATATATACGGTGCCAACCAGGAAATTTAAATTTAGAGAAAACAAAAAGAAAAAGAGAACAAATCCTGGTAAAAAAGAGGCATTCGGCTCAGTATATGTCACAAAATTAGTTATCAAAATTTTATTTTATTAATATTAAAAAAAAACTTTAAATTATGCAATCTTGCACAAATAACCACAATTGGACATCACAAACCCGGCCGGGTAATACATGACATGGTTAATCGAATTTAACAGGAAATCCCATTTAAGGTGGCTATATAAAAAAATAATATAGAGTAATAAATTACTTCAAAATAGAGCCAGACAAAAAATGATCAATCAGGTATAATACCATGAACTAGAGGTAGCATGCTGACTAAAGTAATGTCAGATTCCGTATTATGCACAGACATGAATGATCATGCAGGTTAAACAGCGAGTAATGATAAGCTGCTGGTTATAGTGTGCATATAGTAAACCTGTGAGACATATAAATATATGCAGGAGGTATGCTTATCAGTAAGTTATGTGTATCAGGAAGTCCATGGAGGGTATCTTTAAAGGACGGGTGTCACAATTTTTTTTATTTTTTTTATATAATATTGCTTTTAGTATGTTATTAAAATAAATTGTATTTATTTGTGTGTTTGTGTTTTACTTTTTTCTAACTTTTGCTTCACTATGGGGGCCGCCATTTTGTTTTTCATCTCTGTATGTGTCGATTAACGACACATACAGAGATGGAATACGGCAGCTACAGTGCATAGGAGTCAATGAACGGGAGCCGTTCCATTGACTTTGCTCTCTGGTTCTGTACTGCGCAGACGCAGGTCAGAGTCATACAGAGCAGAGCAGCTTTGTGCAGGGAGAGAGCAGGCACCATCTTGAAGACCAGCTGCACTGCAGGTAAGGTCTGTGTCTCTGCATGTCCCTCTCTCTATCTCACAGACCGCCGCTCTCGTGACCCCCGATGGCCCCCCCACCCGACGGCCCCCCCACGACTCCCCCCCTTTTGTGAAGGACACATGATGCAACTGTACTGGGAAAGCCCTGAACGTTAAATCTCTAGTTGTGCTGAGACTGTTTGGGGATGGGACTAATGAACCTCTCAGTCTCAGCACAATTAGGCTGCGTTCACACGACCTTTTTTCAGACGTAAACGAGGCGTATTATGCCTCATTTTACGTCTGAAAATAGGGCTACAATACGTAGGCAAACATCTGCCCATTCATTTGAATCGGTTTGCCGACATACTGTGCAGATCACCTGTCATTTACGCGTCGTCGTTTGACAGCTGTCAAACGACTACGCGTAAAAATACAGCCTCGTCAAAAGAAGTGCAGGACACGTATATACATTATATGGAGGACACTTATATACATTATATGCAGGACACTTCTTTCAGACGTAATTTGAGCCGTTTTTTATTGAACTCAATGAAGATCAGCTCAAAATTTACGGCTGTCAGAGAAGCCTCGCAAAATGCGAGGAGGAGCATTTACGGCTGAAACGAGGCAGCTGTTTTCTCCTGAAAACAGTCTGTCTTTTCAGACGTAAAAGCCTGCTACCGTGTGCACATACCCTTAGAGAGATTTATCGTTATGGGGTCTGGGAAAGCTGGGTGACCACCATTACCCCTCCTACTGGAGTGTGAGAGGTTCATTAGTCACATCCCCAAACACACTCCAATAGAAGGGGTAATGGTGGTCACCCAGCTTTCCCAGACCCCTGAATGATAAATCTCTCTAGTTGTGCTGAGACTGAGAGGTTCATTAGTCACATTCCAAAACAGTCTCAGCACAACTAGAGAGATTTACCGTTCAGGGGTCTGGGAAAGCTGGGTGACCACCATTACACCTCCCACTGGAGTGTGAGAGGTTCATTAGTCACATCCCCAAACACTCCAGTAGGAGGGGTAATGGTGGTCACCCAGCTTTCCCAGACGCAGATATAACCAGGAAAGGGCTGGATGGACGGGCTGAGGGTGCCCAGTGTTTTTGGTGATCCCCATCTGTCATGTGATCGGACCTAGGTTACCGGTTCATCAGACGGGGTTCATGTGACTATAAATCTGTCCATAACAAGAGACAGTACACTCAGGACAAGCCCTGCCCTCATGCCGTAGTTGTGTGGTTCTGTCTGCAGTGATGGCGGTGGGTGGCTCTGATACCCGCCTCCCCCGTCGGGTCATCTCAGCACAGAAGGGGTGTCCGGATTGGAGACACCGCGCTGCACCTGTCCTCAGGTTGTGTCTGGTATTGCAGTCCACCTCCATTGAAGTGAATAGGACAGAGCTGTAATACCACACATGACCTGAGGACAGGTGCGGCACCATGTTTTCCTGGACGACCCCTTTAAGACTTTTCCCGTGTGTGTGTGACAGAGCGGAGTGTGCACGGGCGCCGCTGATACTTCATAGCCGCTTATCAGCTGTTTTGAAGACTCAGCGGCGAGCATCCCCCCCCCACACACACACACACACAAATCCCCCAAACACGCAAAATCAAGTGTAATCAAGCATTTTTTTATGTGTTTTTTTGCACGTAAAATGTGCAAAAAAAAAAAACATGTCAAATACACGGCATGTGAACCGGTCAACTGAAAAGTCATTCACTTCACCTTCATCATTCTAAGGCTGGGTTCACACTACCTATTTTCAGGCATAAACGAGGCGTTTTACGCATGAAAATACGGCTCCAATACGTCGGCAAACATCTGCTTATTCATTTGAATGGGTTTGCCGACGTACTGTGCCGCCGACCTTTAATTTTACGCGCCACTGTCAAAACACGGCGCGTAAAATAACAGCCTAGGCAAAGAAGTGCAAGACACTTCTTGGGACGTAATTTGAGCCGTTTTTCATTGAATTCAATGAAGAACAGCTCCAAATTACGGCCGTAATTGACACCTCGCAAAACGCGAGTACGAGCAATTACGTCTGAAATGACGGAGCTGTTTTCTCCTGAAAACAGCTCTGTCATTTCAGACGTAAATGCAGTTAGCGTGTGCACATACCCTAAGGGTATGTTCACACACAATGTTTTCAGCTGAAAAATCGGAAGCAGAACGCCTACAAGCATCTGCCCATTGGTTTCAATAGGAAATACGGCGTTCTGTTCCGACAGGGCGTTTTTTACGTGGTAGTTTTCCAAAAACGGCACGTAAAAAGACGCCCGACCAAAATGAAGTGCACATCACTTCTTGGGACGTTTTTGGAGCCGTTTTTCATTGACTTTATAGAAAAACAGCTCCAAAACGGACGTTAAAAAACGCGAGTTTGATTAAAAAATGTCTGAAAATCAGGAGCTGTTTTCCCTTTGTTTAGTAAGCGTGTGAACATACACTTAGCCTTTTGGTGTGTCCTATAACTTCTTCCAGCTGCAGAATCACACCCAATATGGCTGCCGGACACTGCTTTGCATTTTGAAGACACCTTTACCTGGCTTGTGAGAGGGGGGGTGAGATTCCCTCCCACATTTACAGCAGCTGTGAGTCAGGTTGCTTTGCCTTATTCACCTTGCTGTAATTCTGGGAAGTGCTCCCCCTGGTGGCTAACATTGGAAAACATGTCAAATTATTAGTTAATTTTTAATACTTTCCACCATACGGAAAAAAAAAAAAAATACAGCAAAAAACTTTAAAAATATAATAGAAATAAGTAACGACACTTACAAAAAAAGGTTTAATTTGCGACACATTCCCTTTAAGTGAAGGTTATTCCTTGAGCCAGCAGGATTCTCGTATCCTTTCAAGGCTTCAGCATGAGATAACAGCAGGCTAGGTCCATTCACTCCATGCCATCCACTAGAACCTCACAGCACAGAAAAAAAGCAGTTATGCAACAGGTGTGTCGGCACTCCAGCAAGCAGAAATCACAGAGCTGGATCCCCTCCTGGGGTTAACAAACAAAGCAACAGCAGGGCAAACCCACGTCCTTCACAGCAGGATAAGTAATCACAGTGCGTTTCCCAGTTGAATTTAGGACGAGGGACGACTAGGCCCAAGGAAGCATAAGGTGGGCCAGGGCGTCCCTGATGAGGGTGGTTAGAGGAAGCAAGGGATATAAAATGGTGCTGGCCGCATGGCCAATGGCACCAGCATGGCTGGAGGGGGAGGGTGAACTCATTGTCCACTGTGAGATAAGTGTAGAAAGGGGAGTGATAGTGGAAAGAACTATAGGAGGCATAGGTAATGAGGTTAGGGGAGGGGGAGCAGGATAAGGGTTTATAAGTCCAGAAAGCAGGGGGAGGTAAGACAGTACTCACCAGGAGAAGCACAGACACAGAGGAAGAAAGGAAGCAAGACACAAACTATTTTACTTCAAACTATTTTACTTACCAGGAGAAACAAAGACACAGAGGAAGAAAGGAAGCAAGACACAAACTATTCTCCAGGAGAAAGAAAGAGGAGAGACGCTCACTACCTACCGGGAGAAGGAAGGACCCACTACTTACCAGGAGAAGGAAATAAGATGGAATTGTCCCAGGAGAAGTCGGGTGGTGAGGTCGGCGCTGGAATGGAACTTGGGTCGGATGCAAGAACGAGGCCAAGGAGGAAGATCGTGGTGCCCAGGCGTCTTCGGGACGCCATTAATCCGGGTAAGTCGGTTCCCTACCGGAAAAGGGTCTCACAGGTGCCTCAGTCACACGCCAGTCCTGCGGGTCCGCCTAGCCCCCCTCCCGCATATACTCGTACAGTGTTTGTCATTGCAGAGAACAGAGCAGTGATCGGCCACAACAAACAGCTGACGGAGGTCGGACGGAGATAACGGACAGCAGCAACGCAGAAGGGGGTCACGGTGAGATGGGAGCCCTTGAGGTCCAGCAGCTTGGTGAGTCTGATTCCGATTAATCCGAAGGGGACTTGTGGTCAGAGGGGGAGGATACCAACAGCGAGGGCAGGATGCTTAAAGTTTTAAGAAAATGTTTGAAGGTAGTAAAAAGTAAACGTAACTCAGCAGTAGAAGGGGGGCGGGGTCAGGCTAAGAATAGCTCATTAGTGGAAAAAGTGTTAGCGGCGGGCGGTCGTGATACTTACGTATGCTCATTGTCCCCAACATATGCACATTTGCCACAGAAAGTTTTGAAACGTATTAAGGAAGGGAAGTATATAGATATTTTTGAGTTATCATGGGAAGCGGTAGCGGCAAAGGAGGAGAGAAGTGGTCAGTCGGATAGGAAACAGTGGAGGACCATTGTGGAGTGGATCAAGGGTTTCCTAGTTTACACCAGTGTATGGGTAGAATCCAGACCGGAACAATGCATCAACATCTTAAAGTACATGGACCTGGTGGTTGATGCGCAAGCCTTTTACGGGGGTCAGGGCTGGTTGGACTACGACAGGGCTTTTAGAAAAAAGATGGTAGGAAGTAAGATTTTGAGTTTTGGCCAGAAGGATTTGGATTTATGGTCCAGACTGATGGGGAGAGAGAGGGCTCAGGTGGGAGCAGGGGCAAAAGGGGCCAACCAAGTCAGCAAGGGCAGAATGGTTTGTTGGGCATATAACGAAAGGAACTGTAATCGGGGGTTTGCATGTAGATTTAGACACGCGTGCTCCAAGTGTGGGGCAGGGTACCCCCAGGTGGAGTGCGGGGGGACAAAAATTTGAAGGTAAACCCAGTAATTCCTTTCGTGGGTTTGCAAAAGGCGCAGTCACCAGTGAACATAAGCAGGCTAAGTGAGTGACTAAGGCTTTACCCCGATAGGGAAAAAGCAGGGTTTTTAGAGGACGGGTTTAAGTTTGGTTTTAAATTACCTGTGGAGGGGGAGGTGCAAGAGTCCAAAAAATTTAGAAACTTGAGATCGGCTGAGGTATTACCAGGAGTATTGGAGGAGAAGTTGTGGAAGGAGGTGGGGTTAGGGAGAATAGAGGGGCCTTTTGATGCTCCACCGGTCGAGGGCATGGTGGTATCACCGTTGGGAGTGGTTCCCAAGAAAGAAGAGGGTAAGTACAGGCTGATTCAGCACCTGTCTTACCCAAGAGGGGGGTCAGTTAACGATGCAATAGGAAAGGAAGTAAGCGAGGTACACTATCAGTCATTTGAGTCAGCAGTAGAAAGGGTAAGAGGATGTGGAAAGGCGGCATTGATGGCCAAAGTAGATATTGAATCCGCTTTTAGATTGTTACCATTGCATCCGGAGAGTTTTAAATATACAGGGTGTTGTTTCAAGGGAAAGTTTTTTGTGGATAAATGTTTACCCATGGGTTGCGCTATTTCATGCGCGTATTTTGAAGCATTCAGTTTGTTTTTGCATTGGTGTTTGGAGAAGGTGTGCGGGTGGGAGACAATTGCCCACTACCTGGATGATTTTTTGTTAGTAGGACCAGCAGGGTCAGAAATTTGCCAGGTAATGTTGCAGAAGTTTATAGCTCTACTGCAGGATTTGGGGGTCCCCATAGCACAAGAAAAGACAGTGGAGCCAGTAACAAAGCTGTCATATCTAGGCATAGAAATAGACTCATTGGAAGGCCAATGTAGGGTAACCTGCTGAGAAGGTGAAGGCATTGTTGGAGGAGGTAAGGGAGGTGAAAACCAGCGGGAAGGTGACATTAGTGTCGGCTGTGAACAATCTATCCAGTAGCTCCCCCCCTGTGTTGGCACTGTTGAGGCATTTGGTAGGGAAGTGCATGGAGTGGAATATCAACTTCAGAGCTGAACATGTCCCAGGGGTCAATAACTCGATTGAGGATGCTTTGTCAAGGGGGAAGTGGGAGTTATTTTTCCAATTAGTACCAAATGCAGAGCGAACAGGATATGTGTGCCCTAACAATATCTGGCAGGTGCTGACCCAAGTCTAGAAAAACTGGTGGAAAAATCGTTGGCGCCAAACACATGAAAGAATGGAAGAGGTGGGAGGTTCTCAGGAGGAACGAACGCGGGAGTCCGGTGCAGTGCAGCTGCTGGGCAACATGTGGAGGGATGGCGCAGCAAAAGGTAGGGCCGCCACCATTTATTACAAAGGTAAGAGGGGAGGAGGATCCTACAAAGGATTTTGCTATTAGACGGGTGTTGAAGGGTTGGTCAAGGTCACAGCCACGAGGAGTAGACAAGAGGGAGCCATTGGACTCGGGCAGAGTAAAGAGGCTGGTGGCAGCATTGGGGGCCATATGTAGGGACAGGCACGAAGTGCTGCGATTTAAGGCTGCATTCACATTGGCTTTTGCGGGTACTTTCAGTTTAGGGGAATTGGTGTCCACTACAAAGAAGGGTAAAGACGGGTTACAGCTAGAAGACATAAAATGGGATGGCACAACCGTTAAGTGCCTTATCAGAAGGTCCAAGACTTATCAAAATGGGAAAGGGACATGGGTGACTATGGTAAGGAAAGGGGGGGCAATTTGTCCAGTGGCGCAGTGAGGGATTATTTGGGCTCACGAGGAGCAGAGGTAGGAGCTTTCCTTAAGCACAAGGATGGTAGTGCCCTGTCCAGGTTCCAGTTTTGTCAGATACTTAAGAGGACAGCAGTGGCAGCGGGGCTAGAAAAGGACAGAATTGGTTCACATTCTTTCTGAATTGGGGCGGCATCAGAAGCAGCAGCGGCGGGATCAGATGTGGGGAGCATTAAGCGTTTGGGGAGATGGAAATCCAATGCCTTCCGCACTTATATTCGTCCATTGCCATGTTACTGATTGTATGTTGTCTCTTTCACAGAAGGAAAAAGCGTATGGGTGATTGGACATTCCTTCGTGTACTGGGCCGCTGAGAGGGCAAGGATGAGACCGTATGGATTACAACTGGGACTGCCAGGCGACGGGGTCAAGGTGAAGTGGTTCGGGAGACGTGGTCTTCGATGGTTCCAGATGAGAAAGCTGGTGGAGGAAGCGGCAGAATGGGGGCGCCCGCAGGTGATCGTGATACATACCGGGGGGAACGAATTGACGAGTACCAAAGCTGGGGTACTAGTTAACAGGATGAAGGTGGATGTTGCCGCATGGAAAGAAAGGTGGCCGGGGGTAAAGTTTTTGTGGTCAGAAATTATTCAAAGGCGGAGTTGGATGGGGGCAACATCAACAGCGGCCATTGAAAAGGTGAGAAAGAAGGTCAACAAGGCCATGAAGGACTTTATGGTGGAGATGGAAGGAGTTTTTATTCAGCACAAGGACATTGACTTTGGGTGCCAAGAAATGTACAGGAATGATGGCGTACACTTATCTGATGTGGGACTGGACATATTTAACAACAATCTGCAGGGAGGACTGGTGGAAAGGAGTTTTTATGTGGTAAAAAAGGTAAGATCGGCTGAGGAGCCTACCTTTTTTGGTGGCGTATCGTGGCACTGCACTCCTGCTAAGAGCGGTTTCGGTGGTGGACCACGGCGAGTTACCACTAGTTATATGGCGGGGTGAACTCGCACGTGGGGGGACACTAGTTATACGGCAAGTCCCCAGGATGTTTTGGGCCTGGGCAGTCACGAAAGCCAGATGACGGTCCGGCGGCTGCCTGGGGGGACAGCCGTGGCAGGGGGCACGGCTGGCCTTTGTTACAGGATGCGAGCTGAGGGCAGGCGGGCCCCAGCTCAGGGAGTGCCGTGTCGCGATTGAGGTCAGGCTCCTCTTGCGCTGTATTGCCTATGGTTAATGTGTTTTAATAAATCGTGGCGCATGCCACAATTTACTTGCCAATTTAAGAATGATGTGTTTTTAATGTTTAAAATTGTTAAGGGGTTTAGCACGTGCACACCTTATAGCTTGTGTAGCTTGCACCAAGATAAGGTATC
The DNA here is from genome assembly GCF_050947455.1 of Rhinoderma darwinii. NCBI lineage: Eukaryota > Metazoa > Chordata > Amphibia > Anura > Rhinodermatidae > Rhinoderma > Rhinoderma darwinii. Next base: position 9,987,006 of record NC_134690.1, on the reverse strand, counting down.
CTTTTGTCCAGCTCAGAGAGCAACAGGATTTAACTGCGAATAGGAGTACAGGAATGCACACCTCCTCAGCTTTCCGTCTGCTTGTTGTGCACTATATCTGAATTCCATGCATGATATTAATGTGTGTCAGTTACCTCTGAGTAAAAACCATAGCCATTCACCGACGTGTGACGTCACATAGAATGCCAATGCGTTTCGTCACGGACGTGACTTCCTCAGGGCATGTGTTGTAGACTCAGCACTGATCCTCTATATCAAAGGATTGTTGGCCAATGATGTCTATCGGTTTGCAATACGCCTATTAACCCTAGTACTCCCAAATCAAACTAAGGTACATGATGGCAACAATATACCATTCTATACAGTTAAGTATATACTTATATGATTTTTTTTCCCATTGACTGTCCCCATCAAAAGAAAAAAAGGAAAGGGGGAGGGGAAAAATAAATAAAACAATTTTAAATAAAGAAAGGAGGGAAAAGAGGGAGATGGAGGAAAAAAGAAAAATAATCCAAAGAAAAATAATAAATTAAACAAAGATAAGAATAACATGGTGCGAGACGGGTACTAAGAGTCCAACCACGCACTGGATACAATCGCATGGGAAAGGTCTCCTGGGACCCGTGTCGCACCAAATAGACACATGTACCGGAAACTGCTGCCCTCAAGCCAGAGAGCCAGTAGTCGGATAATAGTGAGCACATATCCCTCCATAGAGATATAGGAGCAAATCGGGATAACATCCCCAAGTGCCACCCAATCAAAAGGGAAAAATTATTTGCTGCGACCCGGGTCCCAAAAGCCGGACCACGCAATGGAAACAATCACGCTGTCCAGGTTTCAGGACCCGGGCCGCATCAAAGGAACATCTGTAATTTAAGTTCATTATTCAGGCCATGGGGGGCCAGTGATTTAAGATTGTAAATCCAAGAACTTTCCTTTTGAAGTAAAGAGAGATCTCGATTCCCCCCTATTATTTTTCGGTAGTTGGTATATGGCCATAAAGTTGAGGCCATCCATGGATTGTTGATGGTATTCCTTGAAGTGCATTGCTAGGGGGCTCTTCTCTTCCCCATTTTTTATGTCCCTATTATGCTCAGCAATCCGGACCTGGACCTCTCTTATAGTCTTCCCTACATAAAATTTATTACAGGGACAAAAGATCAGATAAACTACCATATATGACCGACAATTAAGGACGTTTTTAACGTTAAATTTACGTTGGTTTGATGAGTCGAAAAATACATCACTCTTCCTTACAAATTTAGATTGTGAACAAGTCCCACATATAAACATCCCTTTCAGGTTATGTGTGGGCCATTTAGTGTCTACGTCTCTTTTAAACTCCGATCTTACAAGGAGATCACGGATATTCAGAGCTCTCCTAGATGTCATGCTTGGGTGATCACCTATCATTCCCCTAATTTCTTCGCATAATATGAGATGTGGCCAATTTTTCTCCAAAATCTCCCTTATTTCTTCCCAGTGTTGTCCAAATCTGGAGATAAATCTCAGTCTTATTTATCTTGTTAGTTTCCCTATCTTCTGTTCGATGTAGAAGGGATTGAGTAATAATGTTTTTAGGGGGGACTGTCAGGGATCATTACCATGTATATTGTATGCAAAAACATTATTGCTTTATATCAGTATATTCCACCTGGATTTGTAAATGGATCAAGATGGAACCTGTATCAGGGGCACGCCTATGGAGACACCGCCCCTGGAATGCAAGAGGAGTGTACAGAAGAACTTACAGCTGAATAGAGCCAATGGGGCTTAAGCACGTCCCACATCTCTAGGGAGGAGTTTTGTGTTTCTTTCTATGTTCAATAAAAAGTTCAGTTCTTACTTCCTACTGAACTGTGGGAGGATGTCTACCAACATTTGTATGTATGGTGTACTTTTTCCACGCATGCTCTCAGTTTTCAATTTACAGAGGTGGCTATTCGGTGTGAAATACCAGGGAAAAGTAAGTTTTGCCCTGACAAGGCAGCTGGCCAACAGGGAGCAGGTGAATGTCTATAGTTCTATAGGTACCTGTGGCAGCTCAGACAGCAGCAGGGCAGGCTCGGCTGGGACTTAGGTACCAGGCGGTTGTCAGGCGAGGTGAAGCAGGTCAGACGTGGATGCAGCACGGCATGACTTTGGCACAGCAGAGTGCTAGACCAGGAAGGTATGGATTGCTAGGAATAGGAACTGGAAACAAGTATATGTACAGGGGCAGGGACAGGAACAGGGACTGGAACAGGAAACACACTAGGAGGCCATCACATAGACAATCTAGGGAAAACAACAACGCTCAGGCCTAGAACTAGGGGGCTGGACCCCTGTTATAGTCTAGGGTACTCACTGGTCAAACTTCATCCATGAGGTCCGGTGAACGTGCTGCCCCTTTAAGAGCAGGCACGAGCGTGTGCGCACACCCTACGGGATCCGGCAGAGGTGAGTAGACACGAGCGCTGGCGTCTCCTGAGGAGGAGGCTGGGGCCAGCGCTTGCCGACTCGTGGCTGCGGCTGTCAGGGAGAGGTTGGAGCTGACAGCCCGCAGCCACAGACTTTACAGCATCCCCCTCTCTTACGCCCCCTCTTCTTAGGACCAGAGCGAGAGAGAAACTTCTTCAGAAGAGTAGAGGCATTGAGGTTCTCCTCTGGCTCCCAGGACCTCTCTTCAGGACCAAACCCCCTACAATCCACCAAATAAAAAGTCTTTCCTCTCACTCTCTTGGTGTCCAAGATCTCCTTGACCTCAAAGATGTTCGAGGGGCCGCTGGAGGTACCCGCAGGGCTGGGAGTCTTGGAATAGCGGTTCGGGATCACTGATTTCAGGAGGGAGACATGGAAAGAGTTGAGAATCCTGAGGGTACGAGGCAGCCGAAGCTTGTAGGCGACAGGGTTGATCTGCTGCAGGACCTCAAATGGTCCGAGGAACCTGGGGCAAATTTACATGATGGCACCCTCAGTCGGATATTCCTGGATGACAGCCAGACCTTAGTGCCAGGAAGAAACCGAGGAGGCTCTCTTCTCCTTGTGTCAGCCTTCCGTTTCATGCGGTCCACTGCCATTAAGATGGAGGATTGAGTCTGCTGCCAGATCTACAAAAAGTCGCTAAACGTGGAGTCAGCTGCAGGTACCTCGGAATTATCAGGCACCGAGAGGGGAATTTGTGGGTACTGGCCGTAGACAATGCAGAACGGGGTATTCCTAGTAGACTCGCTGGTGTGATTATTGTAGGAGAACTCCGCCCATGGGAGCAGCTGTACCCAGTCATCATGCTGCTTGGAGATGAAGTGGCGTAGGTAGTTCTCCAAAATCTGTTTGATCCTAAACCTGACCATTAGACTGGGAATGGTAGGCAGTAGAAAAGTCCAACTTCACGCCAAGAAGTCTGCAGAGGGCTCTCCAGAACCTCAAGGTAAACTGAACCCCACGATCAGACACAATATGCTGCGGCAAGCCGTGCAGGCGAAAGATGTGTTGGATAAATAACTTGGCCAACTGAGGAGCAGAAGGAAGACCAGTCAAAGGAACGAAGTGTTCCATCTTCGAGAATCAGTCCACCACCACCGAGACAGCACTGCATCCAGCAAAGAGAGGCAGGTCCATGATAAAGTCCATAGCTATATTCTGTCAGGGAGCATTGGGCACAGGCAATGGCTGGAGCAGACCAGCAGGTCTGGAGTGGTTGGCCTTGTTGGCTGCACATACAGCACAGGAAGAAACAAAGTCCACAATATCCTTGGGCAGAGTGGGCCACCAGAAATGATGAGCAATCAAATCCTGGATCTTACATAACCCCCCGTGACCTGCCAGTCTAGAGGAGTGTCCCCAGCGGAGGATTCTTCCACGATCAGTTAGGCGCACAAAAATCCTCCCTGGAGGAATGTCCCCAATTTGCAGGGGATTTACCGAGACAATGTGAGATGGATCGATAATATTCTGTGGACTCTCAATGGTGTCTTCTGTCTCGAATGACCTGGACAAGGCATCGGCCTTCACATTCTTGTCAGTCGGGCGATAATGAAGCTCAAACTGGAACCTTGCAAAGAACAGTTACCACCTGGCCCGACGAGAGTTCAGCCGTTGGGCCGTCTGGAGGTAGGTCAGATTCTTGTGGTCTGTAAAAATCAAGATCAGATGAGCTGCGCCATCGAGTAGATGTCTCCACTCCTCCAGAGCCAACTTGATGGCCAGTAACTCCCGATCCCCAATTGAGTAGTTGCATTCCGCGGAAGAGAAGAGCTTGGAAAAGTGTCCACATACCCTTGACTTGCCCTTGGGACCTCTCTGGAACAGGAGTGCACCAGCACTGACAGAGGATGCGTCCACCTCTAACGAGAACTGCAGAGAGACATCAGGATGATGGAGGATAGAGGCTGACATGAATGCACTCTTGAGGCTATTGAATGCAGACTCTGCCTCGGCAGTCCACACCTTGGCGTTCATACCCTTCTTAGTAAGGTTAGAGATAGGAGCAGTCAGTGAGGAGAAGTTCGGAATAAACTGCCTGTAAAAATTAGCAAATCCCAAAAAGCGCTGTATGGCCCTCAAGCTTTGAGGACATGGCCACTCCAGGACAGACTTTACCTTTTCAGGATCCATCTCGAGACCTCGATTAGAGACGATGTAGCCCAGGAAGGGTAGAGCATACTTGTCAAACATGCACTTCTTCAACTTGGCGTACAGACGATTCTCCCTTAACTGTAGCAGAACCTGACGGACATGTCTCTGGTGCTTCATAGGATCTGGGGAGAAAATCAAGATGTCATCAAGGTAGACTACAACACAAACATAAAGGAGGTCACGGAAAATGTAATTCACAAACTCCTGGAAGACCGCGAGAGCATTTCACAGGCCGAAGGGCATTACTAGATACTCATAGTGTCCATCACGGGTGTTAAATGCAGTCTTCCATTCATCACCCTGGCGAATCCGGACTAGGTTGTAAGCCCCACACAGGTCTAGTTTAGAAAAAAATTTGCACCACGTATACGATCAAACAGTTCAGAGATCAGTGGCAATGGATATTTATTCTTCACCGTGATCTGTTTGAGACCACGGTAGTCGATGCAAGGACGAAGAGAGCCATCTTTCTTTTTGACGAAGAAGTACCCGGCTCCTGCCGGGGAGGAAGACTTTCATATGAAGCCCCTTTCTAAGTTCTCTTTCACATAGGAGGACATGAAAACGAAGAGAGAGAGTAAAAGAGACACAGCGCCACATAGTGCACGTAAAAGATAGATTAAAGTAGAGCTCCTAATTTAATAGAAAGTGCTCACCGTAAATTGTAGACACTGGCAGGTATGACAACGGGGAGAAGTGTAAAAAAGCTGCTGCCGGGTCCGCAATCACAACAATATTAAGTTTGTTGTCAGGTAAATGTAACAAGAGAGAAAAAAGGGGGTCCAAATGGTGCTGCTAATAAGGCAAAAGGGCTAAGCAATTTCATAATTTATTGTAAGTATACAGGGCCGAGGGCTACGCGTTTCATCAGGCCAATACAGACAATGCGACTCACAGCGGTTTAAATACGGGAAGAGTAAATTACAATCAACTGCAAGATGAAAAAAAACGCCGCATGTCAAAAGTCAAATGTCAAACGTCATTCATTACATCTCCTAAAAACACACATCCCAAAAAAACACTTAATGCTTAATCCTTTGGTTAATAAATTGATTCGGCAGATGTTTTTTTGAGATGTAATGAATGACGTTTGACAATAAATTATGAACCTTGCTTAGCCCTTTTGCCTTATTAGCAGCGCCCTTTGGTCCCCTTTTTTCTCTCTTGTTACATAGGAGGACATGGACAGAGTCTCTGGCAAGGAGAGAGGATATACCCTACTACGGGGAAGGGATGCACCAGGAATCAGTTCAATAGGGCAGTCATACGCCCGATTTGGGGGCAATGTCTCCGCCTCCCTCTTGCTGAAGACGTCCGAAAAGGCAGCATAATGACCCGGCAATCCTGCCAATGACCGAGGCAGCCAAGGCTGAGCCGAGCGAATCTGCACCAGGCAACGACCTTGACACTCAGGGCCCCACTGGAGAACATCTCCAGACTTCCAGTCCAGAACTGGGGCATGCAGTCGGAGCCAAGGCAGGCCCAGCAACACAGTGTTAACAACTTTGGGCAGGACATAGAAAGGCAGAAGTTTGGAGTGAAGGGCTCCCACTTGGAGCCTCAGCGGCTTAGTCACAGCTATAACTGGGTCTGGCAGAGGTAGTCCATTTACTGAGGCAACTGTCAACGGGATCTCCAGTTGGGTGGTGGGATATTTCAGAAGGTCCACCAGATCTCTGCGGATGAAATTAGCAGCGGATCCAGAGTCCAGATACGTGGAGACCTGATACGTTTTCTCGCCGGACACTATGGTCACAGGTATGGACAATTTAGACGGAAGTCCATCTTTACCCAAGGTCGTCACTCCAAGCAACGCTAGGTTTTGGGATTTTTGGGCGCATAGGCGCACAAGATGGCCATCGAGACCGCAATAAAGACAAAGTCCAGATGTGCATCTGCGTTGTCTCTCTTGAGTAGATAATTTATAATGGTTCGTTATTACCGACTTTTCAGGAGGATCGACATTGGAGGACAGCAGGGGTTGCTGTAAAATAGGGACCAGACTAGGCAGGGCTCTCTCCCGTTAAGCCCCTTGGAAGCGTTCATGGATCCGTATATCAATCGGGGCAAACAGAATGATGAGGTCATCCAGGGTAGATGGCAGATCCCGGGCGGCAAGTTCGTCTTTAATTCTGGAAGATAGTCCATGCCAGAATGCAGCCACCAGAGCATCATTGTTCCACTACAGCTCTCTCGCCGGGGTACGGAAGTGGATGGCATACTCACTCACGGAGGTGTCTCCTTGGTGCAGGTTAATCAAAGAGGCCGCTGCAGATGAGACCCGTCCAGGCTACTCAAACAACATGCGAAAAGTCCGGAGGAAGGCAGAGAAGTCATGGGTCTCTGGTCCCTGTCTCTCCCAGATAGGGTTTGCCCATGCAGAAGCCTTGCCGGCGAGGAGAGATGATGAAAGCAACCCTGGCACTATCAGACGAAAATGTCCTAGCATACAGGCAGAAATGGATCTGGCATTGATTAAGAAAACCACGACAGGTACTTGCTTTTCCATCATAGTGGTCAGGAAGTGGCAAAGAAACAAATGGGTCAACACTGCCAAGTGGTGTAGACTGAGGATGCACATTGCCAGGAGGTGTAGTAGGAGGAACGGCAGCTTGTGCCTCCTGCCGATGTGCAATAATGTTTAACGCCTGGAGGAGTTGGTCCTGTTGAGACCGGACGTCCAGCATATCCGCTCGCATCTCCTGTGACGTCGTCATAGTCTTAAATTGACCAGCGGGGTCCATGGTCTGAGAATACAGTCACGAAGGGTCTGTGAACCCACTGGGCCGTACCGCCTTGGCGGTAAGGCAGCTGGCCAACAGGGGGCAGGTGAATGTCTATAGTGCTATAGGTACCTGTGGCAGCTCAGACAGCAGCAAGGCAGGCTCGGCTGGGACTTAGGTAGCAGGCGGACTTCAGGCGAGGTGAAGCAGGTCAGACGTGGATGCAGCACGGCACGACTTTAGCACAGCACAGTGCTAGACCAGGAAGGTATGGATTGCTAGGAAAAGGAACTGGAAACAAGTATATGTCAGGGGCAGGGACTGGAACAGGGACTGGAACAGGAAACACACTAGGAGGCCATCACATAGACAAACTAGGGAACACAACAACGCTCAGGCATAGAACTAGGGGGCTGGACTCCTCTTATAGTGCAGGGTACTCACGGGTCAAAGTTCATCCATGAGGTCCAGTGCACGCGCTCCCCCTTTAAGAGCTGGCACGAGCATGCGCGCGCACCCTACGGGATCCAGCAGAGGTGAGTGGACACGAGCGCTGGCATCTCCTGAGGAGGAGGTTGGGGCCAGCGCTTGCCAACTCGTGGCTGCAGCTGTCAGGGGGAGGTTGGAGCTGACAGCCCGCAGCCACGGACATTACACTGCCCTATCAAGCTGATTCCTAGTGCATCCCTTCCCCATGGTAGGGTATATCCTCTCTCCTTGTCCATGTCCGCCTATGTGAAAGAGAACTTGGAGAGGTGCTTCATACGAAAGTCTTCCTCCCCGGCAGGAGCCGGGTTCTTCTTTGTCAAAAAGAAATATGGCTCTCTTCGTCCTTGTATCGACTACCAAAGTCTCAACCAGATCCCGGTGAAGAATAAATATCCGTTGCCACTGATCTCTGAACTGTTTAATCGTCTACGTGGTGCCAAGATTTTTTCTAAATTAAACCTGCGTGGGGCTTACAACCTGGTCCGTATTCGCGAGGGTGATGAATGGAAGACTGCATTTAACATCCGTAATGGACACTATGAGTATCTAGTAATGCCGTTCGGCCTGTGTAATGCTCCCGTGGTCTTCCAGGAGTTTGTGAATGACATTTTCTGTGATCTCCTCTATGTTTGAGTTGTAGTCTACCTTGATGACATCTTGATTTTTTCTCCAGATCCTATGACGCACCAGAGACATGTCCGTCAAGTTCTGCTACGGTTAAGGGAGAATCGTCTGTACGCCAAGTTGGTGAAGTGCGTGTTTGACAAAGATGCTCTACACTTCCTGGGCTACATCGTCTCGAATCGAGGTCTCGAGATGGATCCTGAGAAGGTAAAGTCTGTCCTGGAGTGGCCACGTCCTCAAGGCTTGAGGGCCATACAGCGCTTTTTGGGATTCGATAATTTTTATAGGCAGTTTATTCCAAACTTCTCCACACTGACTTCTCCCATCTGTAACCTTACTAAAAAGGGTATGAAGTTCCGAGGCAGAGTCCACATTCAATAGCCTGAAGAGTTCATTCACGTCAGCTTCTATCCTCCATCATCCGGATGTCTCTGCAGTTCTCGTTGGAGGTGGACGCATACTCTATCGGTGCTGGTGCACTCCTGTTCCAGAGATGTTCCAAGGGTAAGTCAAGGGTATGTGGATATTTCTCTAAGCTCTTCTCTTTCACAGAACGCAACTACTCAATTGGGAATCGGGAGTTACTGGCAATCAAATTGGCCCTGGAAGAATGGAGACATCTCCTAGAGGGTGCAGCTCATCCGATCCTGATTTTTACAGACCACAAGAATCTGACCTACCTCCAGACGGCCCAACGGCTGAACCCTCGTCAGGCCAGGTGGTCTTTGTTCTCTACCAGGTTCCAGTTTGAGCTCCATTATCGCCAGGCCAACAAGAATGTGAGGTCCGATGCCTTGTCCAGGTCTTTCGAGACGGAAGACACCTTGGAGAGTCCACAGAATATTATTGATCCATCTTGCATTATCTCTGTCAATCCCCTGCAAGTTGGGGACATTCCTCCAGGGAGGACTTTTGTGCGTCTGGCTGATCGTGGAAGAATCCTCCGCTGGGGACACTCCTCTAAACTGGCAGGTCACGCGGGGTTCCGTAAGACCCGGGATCTGATTGCTCGTCATTTCTGGTGGCCCACGATGCCCAAGGACATTATGGACGTCGTTTCTTCCTGTTCTGTATGTGCAGCCAACAAGGCCACTCACTCCAGTCCTGCTGGTCTGCTCCAACCATTGCCTGTGCCCAATGCTCCCTGGCAGCATATAGCTATGGACTTTATTACGGATCTGCCTCTCTCTGCTGGATGCAGTGCTGTCTGGGTGGTGGTGGACCGATTTTCGAAGATGGCCGACTTCGTTCCTTTGACCGGTCTACTTTCTGCTCCTCAGCTCGCCAAGCTGTTCATCCAACACATCTTTCGCCTGCACGGCTTGCCGCAGCATATTGTGTCTCATCGGGGGGTTCAGTTTACCTCGAAGTTCTGGAAAGCCCTCTTCGGACTCCTCGGTGTGAAATTGGATTTTTCATCAGCCTACCATCCTCAGTCCAATGGTCAGGTCGAGAGGATCAATCAGATCTTGGAGAACTACCTACTCCACTTCATTTCCACGCAGCATGATGACTGGGTGCAATTGCTCCCAATGGCAGAATTCTCCTACAATAATCACACCAGCGAGTCCACAAGGAATACACTGTTCTTCATTGTTTACCGCCAGCACCCACGAATTCCTCTCCCGGTGCCCAATACTATCGAGGTTCCAGTGGCTGACTCCACCTTTACAGACTTCCTACAGATCTGGCAGCAGACTGGGTGCAATTGCTCCCATGGGCAGAATTCTCCTACAATAATCACACCAGCGAGTCCACAAGGAATATACTGTTCTTCATTGTTTACCGCCAGCACCCACAAATTCCTCTCCCGGTGCCCAATACTACCGAGGTTCCAGCGGCTGACTCGACCTTTACAGACTTCCCACAGATCTGGCAGCAGACTCGATCCTAAATCCTAATGGCAGTCGACCGCATGAAACGGAAGGCTGACACAAGGAGAAGAGAACCTCCTCAGTTTCTTCCTGGCACGAGGGTCTGGCTGTCTTCCAGGAATATCTGACTAAAGGTGCCATCATGCAAATTTACTCCCAGGTTCCTCAGACCCTTTTAGATCCTACAGCAGATCAACCCTGTCACCTATAAGCTTTGGATGCCTCCTACCCATAAGATCCACAACTCCTTCCATGTCTCCATCCAGCAGCCCTTCAGACACCTTTGAGGTTCAGGAAATCCTGGACACCAAAAAAGTGAGAGGAAGGAACTTTTATTTGGTGGATTGGAGGGGGTTTGGTCCTGAAGAAAGGTCTTGGGAGCCAGAGGAGAACCTCAATGCTCCCACTCTTCTGAAGAAGTTTCTCTCTCGCTCTGGTTCCAAGAAGAGGGAGCGTAAGAGGGGGGATACTGTAATATCCGTGGCTGCGGGCCGTCAGCTCCAACCTCCCCCTGACAGCCACAGCCATGAGTGGGCAAGCGCTGGCCCCAGCCTCCTCCTCAGGAGACGCCAGCGCTCGCGTCCACTTACCTCAGCCATATCCCGTGCCCGCTCTTAAAGGGACAACGTGCGCACCGGATCTTTTGATGAACTTTGACCCGTGAGTACCCTGGACTATAAGAGGGGTCCAGCCCCCTACTTCTATGCCTGAGCGTTGTTTATGTTTCCTAGTTTGCCTATGTGATGGCCTCCTAGTGTGTTTCCTGTTCCTGTACTTGTTCCTGTACCTGTTCCAGTTCCTGTTTCCGTTCCTTGCATTCCATACTTTCCTGGTCAAGCACCGTGCTGGGCCTAAGTCGTGTCGGGCTGTATTCCACGTCTGACCTGCTTTACCTCACCTGACGTCTACCTGCTGCCTAGTTACTGCCAAGCCTTCACTGCTGCTGTATGAGCTGCCACAGGTACTCTATATAAACCATAGACATTCACCTGCGCCCTGTTGGCCAGCTGCCATACCGCCAAGGCAGTACGGCCCAGTGGGTCCACAGACCCTTCGTGACAATTAGTATAAGTATGGGCTGTATACATTATTTTATGGGCAGTATAGATAATATATTGGACTGTATACATTATAAATATATGCTGTATAAATTATATGACGGGCAGTATACATTATCAGAGTAAATATGGGAAAATCAATATATTATGGGCAGTATATCCTATCAGTATAATTGTGGGCAGCACACATTATATTATGGGCTGTATATATTATATTATTGGCAGTATACTTTATATTGTGGGCTGTATATATTATATTATTGGCAGTATACATTATTAGCATAGTTATGGTCAGTATACATTATATTATGGTCAGTATACATTATATTATGGGCTGTATACATTATATTATCGGCAGTATACTTTATATTATGGGCTGTATATATTATATTGTTGGCAGTATACATTATTAGTATAGTTATGATTAGTATACATTATATTATGGTCAGTATACATTATATTATGGGCAGTATACTTTATATTATGGGCTGTATATATTATATTATTGGCAGCATACGTTATCAGTATAGTTATGGTCAGTATACATTATATTATGGGCTGTATACATTATATTATCGGCAGTATACTTTATATTATGGGCAGTATATGTTATATTATGGGCAGCATACTTTATATTAAAGGCAGTATGCAGTATCAGTATAATTACGGTCAGTATACATTATATTATGGGTTGTATACATTATATTATGGGCAGTATACATTATATTATGGGCTGTATACATTATATTACGGACAGTATACATTATATTATTGCCAGTATATGTTATATTATTGGCAGTATACATTATATTATTGCCAGTATATGTTATATTATTGGCAGTATACATTATATTATTGCCAGTATATGTTATATTATTGGCAGTATACATTATATTATTGCCAGTATATGTTATATTATTGGCAGTATACATTATATTATGGGCAGTATACATTATATTATGGGCTGTATACATTATATTGTGGCCAGTATACATTATATCATGGGCTGTATACATTATATTACGTGTAGTATAGATTATATTATGGGCAGTATACATTATATTATGTGTAGTATAGATTATATTACGGGCAGTATACATTATAAGTATAATTATGGGCAGTATACATTATATTATGGGCTGTATACATTATATTATGTGTAGTATAGATTATATTATGGGCCGTATACATTATATTATGGGCTGTATACAGTATCAGTATAATTATGGCCAGTATTTATGATCTGCTACTTTTCAGCTTGGTTTATGTAATATCACAGAGGGAGCCATGAAACCCCCGGCTGCTCATTAATTTATTTGTTGGTTATTATCCTCCTGTGTGTATTAGTCACAAATGTTTTTATATAAGGGCCAGTCATATTTACTGCACGCCACATACTGGACGAGCCCGGCCTGTGAGTGTCTCTGTATAATTAGCCATGTCAGATATTTCTTCAGTGATTTGTGTTTCCGGAGCTTCCGGCAGCTCTGAAATATGTAACTGCAGCACTATTATCTGTCAGTTCCATATGTGGGGGATATTCTCCCCTATAAGCTTTGCTCCCCCATAATACAGCGTGTCATGGTGTATACCAGTTTTTGTTTTCTGCAGTATGCCCCCATATATATTCAGAGGAATAAGGAGGTATAGTAGGCCCCATACTCATGATTGTCTTTAGTCTCATTCACTCTAATATTCTCTTTCATATTCTCTCTTCTTCTCTCTCTCTCTCTCTCTCTCTCTCTCTCTCTCTCTCTCTCTCTATCATAGTCTTCTTCTCTTATATTCTCCCTCTCTCTTTCTTTCTGTCCCTCTCTCATGTACTTTCTCACTCTGATATTCTGTCTTTCTCCCACTGTCTCCTCTGGTACTTTCTCTCTCTCATGTGATTACTCTCTCTCTTTCTCTATCTTTTTCTGTCACTCTCTCATATTCTCTCTCTTATATTTTCTCTCCCTCATTCTATCTCTCTCATATACTCTCCCTCAATATCTCTCTCATTCTTTCTTTCTCTCTTTCTTTCTTTCTTTCTTTCTTTCTTTCTTTCTTTCTTTCTTTCTTTCTTTCTTTCTTTCTTTCTTTCTTTCTTTCTTTCTTTCTTTCTCTCTTTTCTCTCTCTCACTCTTTTCTCTCTCTCTTTTTAACTCTCTTCTCTCTCTTTCTCACTCTCTTCTCTCTCTCTTTCTCTCTCTCTCTTCTTGCTCTTTCTCCCTTTCCCTCTCTCACTCTTTCTTTCTCTCTCTATTCTCTTTTCTCTCTCTCTCTCACTCTTTCTTTCTCTCTCTCTCTTTCTCTCCCTCTCACTCTTTTTTATCTCACTCTTTCTTTCTCTCTTTTCCCTCTCTTTTCCCTCTCTTTCTCTCTCACTCTCTTTCCTCTCTCTCTCTCTCTCTATTTCTATCTCTTCTCTCTTTCTTTATTTCTCTCTCTCTTTCTTACTTTCTCTCTCACTCTTTCTTTCTCTCTCACTCTTTCTTTCTCTCTCTCTTTTCTCTCTTTCTCTCCCTCTCACTCTTTTTTATCTCACTCTTTCTTTCTCTCTCTTCCCTCTCTTTCTCTCTCACTCTCTTTCCTCTCTCTCTCTATTCCTCTCTCTTCTCTCTCTTTCTTTCTTTATTTCTTTCTCTCTCTTACTTTCTCTCTTTCTCTCTCACACTCTCTTTTCTCTTTCTCTCTATTTCACTCTCTTCTCTCTCTTTCTATGTTTCTCTCTCACTCTCATTTCTCTCTCTCTCTCAAAATAAATGCAGAAAATAGAAAATCCAAGAAATCCAAATATTGTATAATCCCGGAACACTTAGTTAAAGTGGTATTTCCAAATGTATGGTGGACAATGAATGTAGAGGTGGCTATTTTTGTAACTCCCATAGAAGTGACTAATAAGAGCCAATTGCATGCGGAATAGTAACCCAACTAGCCTATATTAATTATTTTTTGAGTTTTGAAAGTCCACCATGGTCTGCAATACCCTTTATGTACCAGTATTTACTGATGAGCTTCAGCTTCTGGTGTCCAAGTGAAAAGTTCTTCTCCAAGCTGCCCGGCCATTTGATTGTGTCTTTCAGAGTCCCAATTCTACATTTATGTTTTCTTGTAGCTGGTAATCCTCATTATCTTTATCATTGAACTCTTCTGGACATATATTTTTTTGTTTTGAGTCTTCTGATAAGATGTCACGGTTTGCTCAACCAGTGGATGGTCCTCAAGAGAGATATTTGCCTTCATATGGCTTTGAGTCATACACAGTATTCTCAAAGTTCAAACGCACCAATACCTATTGTTCTATATCTTTATTTATCTATAGTTCAATAACATAAGGAAACAAAAGGAAATATATTTGATCTGGTAATTCTATATATTACATTTGAAAATGTTTTGTAGGAACCTTGTCTCTTACTAAGGGGTGGTCTGAATTTGTTGACGTCTAGATCCTCTATTACTAATGCTAGATTGTTCACCAAAAGTAGAACCTCTGGTACCGCAACTAATGTAGTGCTGACTAACCAGCTCATACATTTTAAGGGACCTTTTCATCCTTCATTTTTGACCCCCTGAAACGTGTAGGGACTTTCCCAGTCAGATCCCCAGATCACGGCACCCACAGTAATTACTGACTGGTGGCTGGTGAACTACTAAATGAAGATTTCAGAAAGGATGTACCTATAAATACAGATGCGTAAGGCACAAAACCAATAAGGGTCAATACCATGAAAGACTAAAAGCTGGGTAGAAGTATAGGAGAAGATCCAACACATCGCCAGAAGACAATAACAGGGAATCGAGACAGGAAGTACCAGGTGTAAAGCCAAAGAAGCGAGGCAGGAGTGAAGGTCAGGACAAGGGTAAAAATAACCAGAAATCGGGAATTACAATAGGAACACTGCTAGCAGTTAGGGACAAATGCAGTTTGGAGGGCCGGGGGTCAATCCAGTTCTTTGCAGTGACATTATTCAGTCGCGCTTGTGGCTATGGCAGCCAGACACAGCCAGGAATGGAGAGCAGAGAGTTGTAGCCAGATGTGGTTAGTTTGAACGATCACAGATTGTTTATTCTTTATTCTGAGGTACGTCTACACACAGAACAATGGATATTCAAAAAGATATCCAAATATTTTTTGGGTCAAAAAAAAGAAGTGATAAAAAAATGCCAATAATGCATGTGTTCTAATGATAAAATAAATTGATTTATAGATATCGCATTTCAAAGAATTGAGCACAATGGATCTTCCCATTAACAAAACACTTGCCACTGAAGTCATCCTCCTTGGATTTTCCAAAAATGTTAAGATCAACTTTGCCTTTTTCTGTTTCTTTTCCATCATCTATTTGGTAACTATATTTGGCAATGGCTTCATGGTGTGTGTTGTCATCTTCAATTCCCATTTACACACTCCCATGTACTTTTTCCTCTGCAATTTAGCTTGTATAGACTTTTTTTATTCTTCAAGAACCGTACCAAAACTGCTGGTAGACCTCTTCTCCGCTAGCGGAAAAACAACACTTAAAATATGTGGCTTTCAAGTCTATGTTGGACTTTTTCTAGGAGGAAGCGAATGTCTGCTACTTGTAGTCATGGCGTATGACCGATATGTCGCCATTTGTAAACCACTTTACTATCGTGTTCTTATGAGGTGGAGCATTTGCTATTGGCTCGTTGCCTTGGTTTGGTTTTCAGGTTTTATGACATCTGTGATTTTATTTTTACTAATGCCAATGAGGCTTTGTAACCCAAACCAACTGAATCATTATACCTGTGAAGTCCTTGTAATACTCAAGATGTCATGCTACAGTGCTGAGAAGTATGACATTGTGGTTCTTGTTATGATTTTCCTCTTTCTTCTCTTGCCCTTTATACTTATTTTGCTATCTTATGCTTGTATTATATCCTCTGTGGTAAAGATGCACTCTGCTGGAAAATCTAAAGCTTTTTCTACATGTTTCTCCCATGTTACAGTGGTGCTCTTGTTCTACGGGACAATATTGATTATCCATCCTGCACATTCCTCAAAAAATGCAGAAAATTTTGGAAAATATATGTCAGTTTTTTATGCTATTATAAATCCCATGTTAAATCCACTTATTTATAGTCTAAAAAACAAAGAGATCACCAAAATATTCTACGCACAGAAGACTTTCTTACACCATGAATAAAAAATGTTTTTCCGTTGGCCTAAAACGGTAAAAGAATAAAGTTTTTGATATACAATACTTATCGTACCATTTCCAACTGTTCCTGTGTTACTTGGTCCCTCCCTTCTGTCCGTGTACATTCTGCTAGGATAATGTGCTGTCTGTAGAGACAACACGTCACATGACCACGGCGGCCAATAATTATGAAAGTGACATCACTATTAATGACGTCACCAGGGCAGGCATAAAAGGCCACCACGGTCAAGTGTCCTATCATCCCTATGGACGATACGTCCCTACGTAGAAATGTACATAGACAGAGGAGGTATATCAAGTAGACCAGTGTATAGGAATTATTCTACTATTATAGGCCAATAGAAATTCCAGAAATCTTTTTAGGCCAGGATCACACACAGTTTCTAGGCAGATTTTTGTGGAAGATTTTGGCTCCGTTTTTTGTCGATCCAAAAGGAAGGAAAGGTATAAAGAAATGACTGATGCATCTCTTTTCTTTCGTGTCCACTTCTGAATTTGGCTAAAAAATACGGAGCCAAAAACGGCATCAAAACTGTGTGTGTGCGCCAGGCCTTAAAGCTAGAATCACACATGCAGTTTTCATGGCAGTTTTTGAAGAAGTTATTTGTGCCAAAGCCAGACGTGGATCCAAAAAGAACAAAAAGTATCCGTGTTGGGCTAAAAAAAAAAACTGCATCAAAGACTGCCACAAAAATTTTATGTGATTCCTCTTCATTTTTGAAGCGGGTTTGAATTGCACAGATGGAGTCTACTTCAGTGTATTCTCAATTGAAGAACAAGTATATTACACATTCCTGCTCCTAACAGAAATATATTGAAATGCAAAGCACAAAAAAAAAATGGTGGTAGTGATTCTATTGGTTTTGTGTTTGCTGTATGACTATAGCTTGCAGGGTGCCACATTAGTGATGTTCAGATTTGCTATAGGGGAATGTTTACAATAATTCTGACAGATTCTCAAAGATCATATTTTTTCATTTTTTTATAAGTGGATAGTAAAGATGATCGACATTTGGTAGATGGACAGATTTCTTTTTATGGAACCGTATTCAATTCAGATTAGAAAATGAAAGCCGAAATTCTGAAACCAAATCAGGGTTGCGAACCTCCACTTCACAAATTTCTGGACAACTGAACTAAAAATCACGACAGACCAAGATTTTTACGGACAAATTACAAAATCATTTCCTGTGCACAGTGCAGGGTTCTAGGAGTGACTCACCGATCACAGCTCCGCATGTAGCTTTCCCGCTAACTCAGGTGATGTTTTCTCTGATTAGAGACGTTCTCTTTCCCTTTTTTTCTCCATCCGGCCCAGACCACTGTGACGATTTATTCCAGCCACTACACGTATCTGCAGAATTTGACACACAGACATGTTGGTTTCTTGCTTTTTCAGCATCCTCCCCACCTATACCCCATCCTCTAAACAAACTCGTAACCCACAGTGACCAAGACAGTAATAATGATCCATCAGTGCTCGACAAAATAAAAGTGCCCCCTGAGTAACCGTGCCCCCTGCAGATACCACCACACTCAACCTGCCTTGTAATAGCGCCACACAGCCCGCCTTGAAAATATCGCCACACGGCCTGCCTTGTAGATAGCACCACACCGCTCCCTCTTGTAAATAGCGCCACACAGCCCGCCTTGAAAATATCGCCACACAGCCCACCTTGTAAATAGCAACACACAGCCCGCCTTGAAAATATCGCCACACAGCCCACCTTGTAAATAGCGCCACACAGCCCGCCTTGTAAATAGCGCCACACAGCCCGCCTTGAAAATATCGCCACACATCCCACCTTGTAAATAGCGCCACACAGCCCGCCTTGTAAAGAGCGCCACACAGCCCGCCTTGTAAAGAGCGCCACACAGCTCCCTCTTGTAAAGAGCACCACACAGTCGCCCTTGTAAAGAGCGCCACACAGCACACCTTGTAAATAGCACCACACAGCCCCCCTTGTAAAGAGTGCCATACACAGCCCCCCCCCTTGAAAATAGCACCACACAGCCCTCCCTTGAAAATAGCACCACACAGCCCCCCCTTGAAAATAGCACCACAATCCCCCCTTGAAAATAGCACCACTGCCCCCCCCCTTGAAAATAGCACCACACAGCCCCACACCTTGAAAATAGCACCACAGTCCCCCCTCGAAAATAGCACCACTGCCCCCCCTCCCTTGAAAATAGCAACACTGCCACCTTTCTTGAAAATAGCACCACTGCCCCGCCCCCTTAAAAATAGCACCACAGCCCCCCCTTGAAAATAGCACCACTGCCCCCCCCCCTTGAAAATACCAGCATACAGCCCCCCACCTTGAAAAAAACACCACACTGCAAACGGAGCGGAGAGCGTAAGTAGTAGCCTACCGCTCTCCGCTCTGCCTGACATGATTTACCGTTAGGAGGAGCCGAGGAGGTCAGGTCATGATGTGGGGTCAGGTGACAGGTCAGATGACTGGCTTGGTCCACTCCTGGCACCGACCTCACTTGCTTGCGGCCGGCCTGCATAATTTCAGATTCTGCAGAAGTCAAGCGGAATCTGAAAATATTCACGGCCGCGGCCACTCTACCTTTGCACTGCGCATGTACATTTTGGCTCATTCGCAGTGCAAAGTTCCGGGAAAATAAGGAAAAATCCCGGACGCTATGGACGGCAGAAAAAAACACCTATATTTGCAAATTGACGTCTCCCTAGTGCATTGTCCTCTATTGAACCCATTGACCTAAAATCAATGTGTTGAAGGGATTTTGTGAATTTAACGTTTCATGACCTCAATAGGTTAATATGTCATAAAACACTAAGCGTTTGTTGTTTTTAGGTGCCGAAATAGGTGATATTTCCCAAATATGGGTCAAAATGTTCAGTCTGGGTCATAATTATAAGGGTCATATCGAATATTGTCCGTCCCTTCACCCACAGCTCACAGTCCAATGACCCTTCAATATACGTAAAAAGGAAAGTGAGGCAGCACTACCAAATTTGTGAAAATAATGATCCGTTTATTCCACTCGTGTGCGACGTTTCAGCTCAGTGTGAGCCTTTCTCAAGCATGCTTTCACAAATAGATTTCATCAGTATTTTACATCAATATTTTTAATCCATTATAGGACTGGATCCTAAACACCGGGGAAATATAATGGGAAAATATATACTTCCTCTCTTTTTTGGTATTGACTCCTATGGGCTTCAAAATACTGATAAATTCTGCAATGTGTGAACGAGGCCTTAGGGTGAAGGTACACATTTGCCGGCCGAGATGCGGTGAAAACTTACAACTGTGAAAGTAGTAGGTTGGTGGAGAGAAAAACGGATCTATCACGGCGCTGCTGGGTGGTGCAAGACGATGGAGAAACAAGTAGTCTCTTGTAGTATTTGCTGAAGGTTTTATTGCAGTAGCAACGCGTTTCGACGCCGAACTGGCGTCTTCATCAGGCATAAAATTTTTAAAAAACAGGACAGTATATATACACACCACTAAGTGGTGATTGGCCCAATTCAGATGAGGCAGAGGTTGACATAAAAAAACCGCCAAAACAACATTGGGGTCAAAGTTCACAAATAAAAATAAAAATGAGCAAATAACAAAGAAAACAATATGCACTGAGGTTTAGGTGATAAACATAAAAGATACTGGAAAAACACATAGTTAAAATGTATAACAGAGGATAAGTCGAAAAGGAAAGCGTGTCACATCTGGATTACGGGACTAATGAGAGATCGGTTTTTTATTAAAAAATATATATATGAAAAAGTATCTAAAACAGTGGTAAGACGCCAAGGATGGTTGTTTATTTTTATTTTTTACCTTTTACTTTTTTACTCCTCTCGGGATAGTTTGTCAGTTTCAGTTTTTTATTGTTTAAAACGTTGTCAAGGGGACCATGTAAACTACGGTGGCCGGTGGGGACCAAAGTTGAAAAGCATGAGGTGGAACGCATGTGGTGGAACGCACGATGGCCCGCACAATGACCCGCACAATCCGGCTGGTTCGTGTGGACGCCATAGGAAAAGAACGAAAGGCTTCTGCTGTGGGTAACTAGGTAAGGAGATTAAATCATAATGTAGTAAGACATTAATATGTATGTACATGGGGGATGTTGTTTTTAACTTAAAATGTCCGGGTTTTGAATATCGGGACATGGTTACTAGTAGTAATTCAGGCAAGTAAACTATAGGAACGTAGGGGCTAGAGGCTATTGATATGGTTAATCCAAGCTTGATTCCGAAATGTCATTTAAGCCCCTTGGATGTAGTGTGTCCATTTTGAAAATCCAATAATTTTCCCGTTGTTTTAATTTATTGAACCTATTTGGGACATCTGGATGGATATGTTCTATAGGAGTGATGCTGATTAAGTTAAATTGGCATTTATGTATCTGGGCAAAATGCCGAGACACACTATGTTTTACGAAACCTGTGT
Source organism: Rhinoderma darwinii (assembly GCF_050947455.1). NCBI lineage: Eukaryota > Metazoa > Chordata > Amphibia > Anura > Rhinodermatidae > Rhinoderma > Rhinoderma darwinii. The sequence continues at coordinate 9,966,026 of NC_134690.1, read as the reverse complement.
TAACGTTGAACCGGTGGTTATTAACCCGGGTTCTCAGGCATTGGGTGGTTCTACCAATATATTGTAGTTGGCATGGGCATTCGATAAGATAAATCACGTATGAACTCCCACAATTAAGGAATGTTCTGATAGGGAAAGATTCATTGGTTGCCGTGGATGTATATGTGTGTTTTTTATTACAGATGATGTTGCAACAAAGGCAACGGGAATGACCGCATTTATAGGATCCTTTTAGATCGGACAGAAAATGTGTTTTGGATGGTAATTGTTTTTTGATTCTACTGGGGGCTAGAATATTTTTTAGGTTTAGGGACCGCCTAAAGGTGATGTTAGGTTTAACCGGGATCAGGTCTTTTAGAAAGGGGTCGCTCCTGATAATGTGCCAATGTTTGCCTAAAATTGCTCTGATAATTCTGTTTCCTTTATTAAAGGTGGTAATGAAATTGTTTTTGAAATCATTAACAGGTACTGTTTTTTTGAGGGACGGATTTAGGCAGGAGTATTGTGTTAATTCAGTGGCTTTTGTTCTTGCGCCTTCTATTAATTTTGGGGGAAAGTGTTTGTCAATAAACCGTTTTTCTAGAACATTACATTCTTTTTGATAAATTTTCTCTGTACTGCAATTTTTTCTGATCCTCCTAAACTGTCCAAAGGGTATGTTTAGGAGCCACGGGCGATAATGGGCGCTTCTGAAATCAATGTAGCTGTTAACATCAACCTGTTTAAAATGGGTTTGTGTGATGAATTGGTTGTTAACTTTATCGTGGCTGAGGGTAAGATCAAGGAAGTCAATGGAAACAGGGGAAAATGTGTATGTGAAGGTTAGTTCGAAAATGTTACTGTTGAGGTTTTCAATGAATTGGGAAGCTTCTTCGTTGCTTCCTTTCCAGACTATGAATAAGTCGTCTATATAACGCCTGTAAAGTAATATGTTATTCTTGAACCGATGTGAGCTATGGATATATGTATTTTCGAAGGCACCCATGTAGAGGTTTGCATAAGCTGGTGCAAACCGGGTGCCCATGGCACATCCTTTTACTTGATTGTAAAATTTATTATTAAAACTGAATGTGTTATGGTGTAGAATGAATCTAATACAGTTGATAATAAATTGGACTTGTGATTCAGGGATTGTAGTGTTGGATGATAAGAAAGATTCTGTTATTTCAATGCCTTTATTATGTGGTATGTTGCTGTACAGTGAGGTGACGTCGGCTGACAAAAAACTGATTTGAGATGTGAGAGGATCAAAGTTGAGGTTGTTCAGGTCTCTGATTAATTGCGCTGAGTCTTTGAGGTATGATGGTAGATTGAGTACTAGTGGTTGCAGGTGAAGGTCGACGAAATGGGACAAGTTACTGGTGAGAGAGCCAATTCCGGATATAATCGGGCGTCCTGGGGGGTTAGTAAGTGACTTATGAATTTTGGGTAAGTGATAAATGAAAGGCATGTTCGGAAAAGAGACGGACAGAAAAGCTTTCTCTTTTTTAGTGAGGAGACCATCAGTGTCGGCATTATCTATGAGGTTTTTGTATTCAGATATGTACGTGGATAATGGATTAGAGGTAAGTGTATGGTAGAAGGACGTGTCACTTAGAATTCTTGTGGTTTCGTGGAGATATTTTGTTTTATCTTGGATTACTATGCCTCCTCCCTTATCTGCCGGACGGATGACAATGTCGGCATTTTTTTTGGAGAGTTTTCAATGCTTTCCTTTCATTTGGGGTTAGATTGTCAGGGTGGTGTGTTGGTGTTTCAATTGATCTAAAATCATTATTGACGAGGGTGGAAAAAGTTTCCAAAAGGGGACCCTGGTGATGAGTTGGATAAAATGTTGACTTAGGGTGAACGTCTACCGGGATAGCGTTGGTAACGGAATTGTTTAGGGGTTGTTCAGGAACAACAACAGGAGTGGAAATATGTTTAGCCATAGCAAAATGTCTTGTCAATGTTAATTTACGTATGAATCTGTTGAGGTCCATGAATAGTTCAAAGGAATCGATTGATGAGGTTGGGCAAAATGAAAGGCCTTTACTGAGTAAACTTTGTTCATGAGAATTCAAAATATAAGAGGAAATGTTGAATATTTTTGTTACTCCTGGTGGGGGACAAGGTTCCTCTTTTTCCTGAGGGAAGGTTTGTTTGTTTCTGTTTCTATTTTTTCCTCCTCTCCGTCCTCTAGGTCTGTAGCCAACTTTCTTTTGGTGGAGATTTTGTGTAGCATGGAAAATAGGTTGGTGATAGTTTGTGCTTTCGGGCTCCTGATGAATGGCATTAGTGATTCCTCGCTCATGATTGTGGGAGTAAGAGGGGGGCCGACTAGCTGTGAGGGAAGACCTAAAAAAGATGTTGCAGTATATGTGTAGTCAAGGGCAGAGGTGGCTAGGTCTGTCTCAGTAAACGTGGTGGTATGCCTATGAGAGGGATCTGAATTACCTGGAGGCTGATGAAATGAGACGACGGGTGAACCTGGATTGGGGGACTGGGGAGAATTGTGAGTGGATAATTGTAGTAGGGATGAATTACTGTCGTCAATTGTATCATTGAGGGAGAATATAGGGGAGTTGCTGGTGGGGGGCAATTCCATTGGTTCAGTGGTGGAAATGAGTCTGGAGAGATGAAGGTCTAGATCAGAGGATTTAAATGCGTTAATGGGTATCTGCGTTATGACACCTTTTGGACGGGAAATATTAGCTACAGTGTTGGGAATAGTACTCTTGGTCAAATCGTTGGGGACATCAATCAGAGGATGTTTAAATTCCCCACCGGTACCACGAATATTCAATTGGGGGGTTGTCCCAATGTTGGTTGATCTAGTTTTGGAACTATTCCTAAAGGATCTGCTATATGTGAAACTTTTCTCTCGAGGGGTAATAGAATTGGTCTGAATGAATTTATTCCCTTTCGGAAAATTGTTAGACTCGGGCATGGTGGGGTTTGTCTGAACGCTAGAGAGGGAAGCAGGTCTCCATTCACCGGATGGGTTACGACTGTAATCGGTACGGTCCCTCAGTAGTTTTTTCGCTTTCTTAGAAATGAGTTCTTTCTCAAAGGTAGTTAGCCTATTATTAGTGGATTTTTCTAGTTTGTAGAAATCGCAATGGTCTTCAAAGCATAGTAGTTGTTCTTTGATCGACGTAATTTCGGAGCTATATTTAATGCTAAGTGAGGTCCGTTTGTTATATAGCCTTTCTAAAAAGCCTGAATGGCATGAGACAGTGAAATTATTCCAGTCAGTGCTGAAAGTAGTGTCGTCAGGATAAGGGTTAGAAGTCAGGATCCTCAGACCTCTAGGTGCAATGTTTTCAGAAATATACAACAATAAAAATCGGCAGTCAATGCTCTGTAGAGCTTCCTTTTTCAAGACATCTTCTAGGGATAGATAAAGGTCAGTCATTCTCTGGGTTTCTACCGCAGAAGGGTTCGTACTCACTATGTGAGAAGATCCAGGAAGAGCATAGTTTCCAATGGATTCCAAAATAAGCCGTTCACGTAGTGAATTCCTGTTGGTGACGAAATCCAGCATAGTTCTTGGAGGAATCAGGTGTTTAGATGAGTAAACGAGTAATAGTAAAGATGATACTGTAGATGAAGTCCTGGTAGTTCTCAAAAGTTTATGCGGCTGCCAGTGCAGGAGGGAAATCCAACAACCAGTGGGTGGGAGGGTGATCTCGCCCAGGTAGAGGTGCTCCTGTAATCGGGATGTCAGCTACGGAGGGAGCCGATAGAAACCGATCTAAGTGCGGGGTATAGAGAAAAGACCACGGCGCCACATAGCGTAACTCAGTAGGGTAAACTGATGGAGGAAAACAATATCATGCTCACCAGATAGCTTTAGGATAAAAGCGGGTAAACCACGAGTGCTGCTGCCAGATCCAAACCGGTTGCCGAGGGAAACCGCTGATTTGATAGTAGGTTGGTGGAGAGAAAAACGGATCTATCACGGCGCTGCTGGGTGGTGCAAGACGATGGAGAAACAAGTAGTCTCTTGTAGTATTTGCTGAAGGTTTTATTGCAGTAGCAACGCGTTTCGACGCCGAACTGGCGTCTTCATCAGGCATAAAATTTTTAAAAAACAGGACAGTATATATACACACCACTAAGTGGTGATTGGCCCAATTCAGATGAGGCAGAGGTTGACATAAAAAAACCGCCAAAACAACATTGGGGTCAAAGTTCACAAATAAAAATAAAAATGAGCAAATAACAAAGAAAACAATATGCACTGAGGTTTAGGTGATAAACATAAAAGATACTGGATCCCACCTCTGGGCACCACACATATCTCTAGAACATCTCTATGTTATTTACGGAACAGGGAGCTACAGAGACCTCGGTGTACAATGCTATTTCCGTAAAACCCATTGTCTTCTATGAGAGTTACTGAAAGAGCTAGCTCTGCCTGCTCGGCTGTTTCTGTAGTCCAAGCCGGAGTGCAGCGACATCGGTAGAAGGTAGGACGTGGGGGTCAGGGGGCCCTGTTCTGGAGATAGGTATGGGTTCCAGAGGTGGGACCTGCCTCTGTTAAATTATGACCAGGGAGAGTGGTTATGGTCTACGGCCTGGAGTAAACACCAGCTAGTAATAAGAATACCTCTGCCATCCATGTAGACAGCTCAAGTACATTATTAAAAAGTTTGTTCTGAAAAAAAGTCAGCCACCCTGAAACCTCCGACTATCGAGAGACTCAGAAGCCTGTAAAAGAGCAAAACTGACCAAGACCTGAAAGATCACCCCCCTTTTTAGCGCTATGGTGACCAAAAGACAACGATTCAGTTTTGTTTTTTTGTTTTAATTACATTTTTTTTTTACACACCTGAAAATGTATTTAACTTTTTTTTTTTTTACACACATGTTGTTAGTTCCCCTAGGGGACTTGAACCAGCTATCATTAGATTGCTGGTACATTGCACTACACCGCATTCCAAATTATTATGCAAATATAATTTTTCGCTGATTTTCCTAAATAGTCGATGCAAATGACAGTCAGTATAATCTTCAAGCCATCAACCGTTAGGGTATAATGCAAATTTTATTGAACAAAAAACTCAAAATGCACTGTTTCAAATTATTATGCACAACAGAGATCAAAACATTTTAAAGGTTGTAAAGAGAAGTAAAATGGTAATTTGTTGAATTTGCTGCATCAAGAGGTCATATTTACAGAAATCAAAAGCTCTTTCAATAAAAAAAAACTTATCTCTGATATCACCTTCACAATTCTTGCATCCATTGAATTTGTGAGTATTTGGACCAGAGACCCTAAAGGGGCCTACCAGCTCTCTCCCCATGATTCCAGCCCAAAACATGACTCCGCCACCTCCTTGCTGACGTCACAGCCTTGTTGGGACATGGTGGCCATTCACCAACCATCCGCTACTCAATCCATTTGGACCATCCAGGGTTGCACGGCACTCATCAGTAAACAACACGGTTTGAAAATTAGTCTTCATGTATTTCTGAGCCCACTGCAACCGTTTCTGCTTGCGAGTAGAGATGAGTGAACCGGTACAACCGAACCCGGTTTCGGTCCGAACATCAGGAAAAGTTTGGTTCGCAGCGAATCCGAACTTCACCGGGTTCGGCCGAACACGTTTTGACCGTACCCGGCTAATGAGTCAGGGTGCTGAAAGAGTTAAGCGATCGGCAGTAACTGTTTCAGCACCCTGGACAGTGACTTTCGATCACAATATACATCAACGTGTAAAAAAAAATCGAAGTTCCTACTTACCGATAACTCCCTGCTTCTTTCTCCAGTCCGACCTCCCGGGACGACAATTTAGTCCAAGTGACCGCTACAGCCAATCACAGGCCAATCACAGGCTGCAGCCAATCACAGGCCAATCCCAGGCTGCAGCGGTCACATGGACTGCCGCGTCATCCAGGGAGGTCGGGCTGGATGCCGAAAGAGGGACGCGTCACCAAGGCAATGGTGACGCGTCCCTCTCTTGACATCCAGCCCGACCTCCCTGGATGACGCGGCAGTCCATGTGACCACTGCAGCATGTGATTGGCCTGTGATTGGCTGCAGCGGTCACATTGGCTGAAATATCATCCAGAGATGTCAGGCCGGATGTCGAGAGGGACGCGTCACCAAGGCAAAGGCCGGGAGGCCGGACTGGAGGAAGAAGCAGGAAGTTATCCGCAAGTACGAACGTCTTTTTTTTTTTACAGGTTGCTCTATATTGTGATCGGAATTCACTATCCAGGGTGCTGAAAGAGTTACTGCTGATCAGTTAACTCTTTCAGCACCCTGGACAGGGACTATTTACTGACGTTGCCTAGCAACGCTGCCGTAATGCCAGGTGCACACATGTAGCCACCCGTCATTACGGGAGCTTCATATACGATTTTTATGGGCTTTATTGAATTACAGGTTCGGTCCGAACTAGTTCGGACCGAATTGAACTTTTTCAAGAAATTCGGCGAACCAGCCGAACCGAACTTTTCATAAGTTCGCTCATCTCTACTTGTGAGCATTGTTTAGGGGTGGCCGAATAATAGCTTTATGCACATTTGCAAACCTCTGGAGGATCCTTCACCTTGAGGTTTGCGGGACTCCAGAGGCACCAGCGGCTTCAAATACCTGTTTGCTGCTTTGCAATGGCATTTTAGCAGCTGCTCTCCTAATCCTATTAATTTGTCTGGCAGAAACCTTCCTCATTATGCCTTTATCTGAACGAACCCATCTGTGCTCTGAATCAGCCAAAAATCTCTTCACAGTACGATGATAGACCTTAAGTTTTCTTGAAATATCCAATGTTTTCATACCTTGTACAAGGTACTGCACTATTTCACGCTTTTCAGCAGCAGAGAGATCCTTTTTATTTCCCATATTGCTTGAAACCTGTGGCCTGCTTAAAGGGAACCTGTCACCAGCATTTTAGCTATAAAGCCAGCAATACCTGGTGAAAGTGGGTGAAAAATCATTGTCATCTAAGCTATAAATATATTCTAAGTAAGCTCTGTACCTTTAGTATTCCGTTTTTCAGTGGTCCCACTCCGTATGCAAATGAGCAGAAAAGAGTCAAATCTTCATCTGAAAAGAGTCAGATTTGCATTCCTCCAGCGTCTCAGAGTGGACTCCACCTCCTTCTTTTTGATTGACAGCTCCTTAGCCAATCAGGGCTGGACAGGTGGCGGCGGTGGGCGGGGTTAAGAAGCTGCATCCCAGAGGGGAAACTAATTACCATAAAAGTCGGGAAGAGTTTAAATGACTACATTTACAGACAGAGGAGGACTTCAGGAAAGAAGAGAACAGGAACGAACTCTGGACAGCTGCGGCCATTGAGGGGTCAGGCGAGTTTAACAGGTAAGATGTTGATGACAGGATCCCTTTAATAATGTGGAACGTCCTTCTTAAGTAGTTTTCCTTTGATTGGGCACACCTGGCAAACTAATTATCACAGGTGTCTGAGATTGATTACAATGATCCAAAGAGCCCTAAGACACAATACCATCCATGAGTTTAATTGAAAAACGAATAATTAAATGTTTATGACACTTAAATCCAATGTGCATAATAATTTGGAACACTGTGTAAGTGGCAACAGGTATTTGTTCTTGACCGTGATCTGGTTGAGACCATGGTAGTCAATGCATGGGGTCAAAGGGATCCGTCTCTCTTTTTAACGAAGAAGAACCCAGCCACGGCCAGGGAGGAAGACTTTTGTATGAAACCCCTCTCCAAATTCTCCTTGATATAGGCCAACATGGATAGAGACTCTGGCAAGGAGAGTGTTAGGGATCTGCCAGGTACTACGTCTAGGTATACTCCTGGGATTAATCAATCCACACCTGAGGCCAGACCTGTTCGACTGACACCATCTCCCACCAACCAGGGTGGCAGGCTCAGGAGTGGGAGAGCCTATCGCGGCCTGGTCAGTAGGAGTTAGCTCCGCCCCCTGTCCTTTATTACCTGCCCTGTTCTCTTCCTCAGTGCTTGTAATTCTTCTGCATTCCTGGCCTCACTGTTGCTTGCTCCAGCCTGCTTCTGCCTTGCTGCAGTTCCGCTTAACCTGCTTTGCTTTGCCCCTGGCTTGCTTCCTTCTCCGTGCTCACTTTGGTATACTCCACTTCATCCTGGTCCTGACTACTCATTCACCGCTCCGTTTCCTCGCGGTGTTCCGTGGCTACTGCCCCTTCCCTTGCGTGTTCCCTGTTTGTTCTCCCGTGCACTTAGACAGCGTAGGGACCGCCGCCCAGTTGTACCCCGTCGCCTAGGGTGGGTCGTTGCAAGTAGGCAGGGACAGGGCGGTGGGTAGATTAGGGCTCACTTTCCCTTCACCTCCTTCCTGCCATTACATAATTACAAGCCCCTACCTAGTCTACCATTTCTCCTACGCTGGCGCTATCATGGACCCCCTTGAGACCCTGACCCAGCAGATGCAGGGCCTCTCCCTACAGGTCCAGGCCCTGGCCCAGAGGGTCAACCAGGGTGACGCTGCCTTAGTAGTAACCCTCACCTCACCTCTAGAACCCGACCTCAAGTTACCTGACCGGTTCTCAGGGGACCGTAAGACGTTTCTCTCCTTCAGGGAGAGTTGCAGACTGTATTTCCGCCTAAAACCCCACTCCTCAGGTTCCGAGAACCAGCGGGTGGGTATCATCATATCCCGACTCCAGGAAGGGCCCCAAGAGTGGGCCTTCTCCTTGGCTCCTGACGCCCCTGAACTTTCCTCTGTTGATCGTTTTTTCTCTGCCCTCTGACTCATTTACGACGAGACTGACAGGACTGCTTTAGCCGAGAGTCAGTTGGTGACCTTACGTCAGGGTAGGAGACCGGTTGAGGAATACTGTTCTGATTTTAGAAAGTGGTGCGTAGCTTCTCGGTGGAACGATCCGGCCCTAAGGTGCCAGTTTAGGTTAGGATTATCTGACGCCCTGAAGGATCTGCTGGTTAGCTACCCCTCTTCTGACTCCCTTGACCAGGTTATGGCCCTAGCAGTACGACTTGACCGACGTCTCAGGGTACGTCAGCTTGAACGCTTCAATGTGCTCCCCTCTGACTTTTCTGCGATCCCCCCGAGGTCCCGTCTCCTTGCCCCTCCACGGAGGACTCGGAGGTACCTATGCAACTCGGGGCCTCCATGTCCCCTCGACAACGTAGGGAGTTTCGCAGAATGAATGGTCCCTGCTTCTACTGTGGGGACGACAAGCATCTACTGAACACCTGTCCCAGGCGCAAGAATAAGAAGCCGGAAAACTTCCGCGCCTAAGTGATCATCGGTGAGGTCTCTTGGGCGCACAGGTATTTCCCGTTAATGTGAAACGCAATAAAATTTTGCTTCCCTTTCAGGTCTCGTTTGCTGGCCGGTCTACCACGGGCAGTGCTTTCGTGGATTCTGGCTCATCTGCTAATATCATGTCTGTGGAATTTGCTATTTCTCTAAAGATGCCTTTTATTGATTTACCTTATCCTATCCCTGTAGTAGGTATCGACTCCACTCCTCTTGCTAATGGTTATTTTACTCAGCATACTCCTGTTTTTGAACTCCTGGTTGGCTCCATGCATTTGGAGCAGTGCTCTGTACTGGTGATGCAGGGATTATCATCTGATCTGGTATTAGGTCTTCCCTGGTTGCAGTTGCATAATCACGTTTGATTGGAATACTGGGGATCTCACCAAATGGGGTAGTGAATGTCTTATGTCATGTCTTTCTGTTAACTCTATTTCTCCCCGGGAGGAGGTAAACACGCTTCCTGAGTTTGTTCAGGACTTCGCCGATGTGTTTTCTAAGGAGGCCTCCGAGGTGTTGCCCCCCATAGAGATTACGATTGTGCCATCGATTTGGTGCCTGGTGCCAAACTTCCTAAGAGTAGGATATTTAATCTTTCATGTCCTGAACGTGAAGCTATGAGGGTGTATATCCAAGAATGCCTGGCCAAGGGTTTCATTCGCCCCTCGACTTCTCCTGTAGGTGCTGGCTTCTTCTTCGTGGGGAAGAAGGATGGTGGTCTTAGGCCGTGCATTGATTATCGTAACCTGAATAAGGTCACCGTAAGGAACCAGTACCCACTTCCTTTGATTCCGGATCTTTTTAATCAGGTTCAGGGAGCCCAATGGTTTTCTAAGTTAGATCTACGGGGGGCATATAACCTTATCCGCATCAAAGAGGGGGATGAGTGGAAAACTGCGTTCAACACACCCGAGGGTCATTTCGAATACCTGGTCATGCCCTTTGGGTTGTGTAATGCCCCTGCTGTCTTCCAGAATTTTATTAATGAAATCCTGAGAGATTACCTGGGTAATTTTCTTGTTGTGTACCTTGATGACATACTGGTGTTTTCCAAGGACTGGTCCTCCCACGTGGAGCATGTCAGGAAGGTGCTCCAGGTCCTTCGGGAGAATAATCTGTTTGCTAAGACTGAAAAATGTGTCTTTGGGGTACAGGAGATACCATATTTAGGGCAAATCCTCACTCCTCATGAATTCCGCATGGACCCTGCCAAGGTTCAGGCTGTGGCGGAATGGGTCCAACCTGCCTCCCTTAAGGCGTTACAGTGTTTTTTAGGGTTCGCCAACTATTACAGGAGATTTATTGCCAACTTCTCGGTCGTCGCTAAGCCTCTTACGGACCTTACTCGCAAGGGTGCTGATGTCCTCCATTGGCCCCTTGAGGCCGTCCAGGCCTTTGAGACCCTCAAGAAGTGCTTTATCTCGGCCCCCGTGCTGATTCAGCCCAACAAAGAGGAGCCATTTATTGTGGAGGTTGACGCATCCGAGGTGGGAGTGGGGGCCGTCTTGTCCCAGGGTACCAGCTCCCTCACCCTTCTCCGCCCCTGTGCTTACTTCTCTAGGAAGTTTTCGCCCACGGAGAGTAACTATGATATTGGCAACCGCGAACTTCTAGCCATTAAATGGGCTTTTGAGGAGTGGCGGCACTTCCTGGAGGGGGCCAGACACCAGGTAACGGTCCTTACGGATCACAAGAATCTGGTTTTCCTAGAATTGGCCCGGAGGCTTAATCCTAGACAAGCTCGGTGGGAACTATTCTTTACCAGATTTAATTTCTTGGTTACCTATAGGGCTGGGTCCAAGAATATTAAGGCTGATGCTCTGTCACGTAGTTTCATGGCCAATCCTCCTTCCGAGAAGGATCCTGCTTGTATTTTACCCCCTGGTATAATCGTTTCTGCCACAGATTCTGATTTAGCTTCTGATATCGCGGCTGATCAGGGTGCAGCTCCCGGGATTGTCCCTGGGGACAAACTGTTTGTTCCCCTGCAATACCGGCTAAGGGTACTCAGGGAAAACCATGACTCCGCTCTATCTGGTCATCCTGGCATCTTGGGCACCAAACACCTCATTACCAGAAACTATTGGTGGCCTTGGTTGCCTAAAGACGTTAGGGCTTACGTCGCCGCTTGTGAGGTTTGCGCTAGGTCCAAAACCCCTAGGTCCCAACCTGCGTGCCTACTACGTTCCTTGCCCATTCCCCAGAGACCTTGGACCCATATCTCCATGGATTTTATCACCGATTTGCCTCCATCTCAGGGCAAGTCGGTGGTGTGGGTGGTAGTAGACCGCTTCAGCAAGATGTGCCACTTTGTGCCCCTTAAGAAGCTACCTAACGCCAAGACATTAGCTTCTTTGTTTGTGAAACACATCCTGCGTCTCCATGGGGCCCCAGTCAATATCGTTTCTGACAGAGGGGTACAATTTGTTTCCTTATTTTGGAGAGCTTTTTGTAAAAAGTTGGAGATTGATCTGTACTTCTCCTCCGCCTTCCATCCCGAAACTAATGGCCAAACGGAAAGGACTAACCAATCCCTGGAACTATATTTAAGGTGTTTCATCTCTGACTGTCAATTCGATTGGGTCTCATTCCTTCCCCTTGCTGAATTTTCCCTGAATAACCGGGTCAGTAACTCGTCAGGGGTCTCCCCGTTTTTCTGTAATTTCGGGTTTAACCCAAGGTTCTCCTCCGTTTCCCCTGGTTGTTCCAATAATCCTAAGGTAGAGGATGTTCATCGGGAACTGTGCACAGTCTGGGCCCAGGTTCAGAAGAACCTAGAGGCGTCCCAGAGCGCACAAAAGATTCAGGCGGATAGTAGACGTTCTGCTAACCCCCGGTTTGTCGTCGGGGATTTGGTCTGGTTGTCGTCCAGGAACTTGCGCCTTAAGGTCCCGTCCAGGAAGTTTGCTCCCCGATTTATTGGACCTTATAAGATCATTGAAGTCCTCAACCCTGTATCCTTCCGTCTGGAGCTGCCCGCATCCTTTCGCATACATGACGTCTTCCATGCCTCCCTCCTTAAACGCTGCTCCCCGTCCTGGTCCCCCTCGAGGAAACCTCCTGTTCCCGTTCTCACCCCTGAGGGGGTGGAATTCGAGGTGGCCAAGATTATGGAAAGTAGGATGGTCCAGGGCTCCTTCCAGTACCTGGTCCATTGGAGAGGATACGGGCCGGAGGAGAGGACTTGGGTACCTGCCCGTGATGTTCACGCTGGGGTATTGATCAGGAGGTTCCACCTTCTCTTCCCTACTAAACCGGGTCCTCTTAGTAAGGGTCCGGTGGCCCCTCATAAAAGGGGGAGTACTGTTAGGGATCTGCCAGGTACTACGTCTAGGTATACTCCTGGGATTAATCAATCCACACCTGAGGCCAGACCTGTTCGACTGACACCATCTCCCACCAACCAGGGTGGCAGGCTCAGGAGTGGGAGAGCCTATCGCGGCCTGGTCAGTCGGAGTTAGCTCCGCCCCCTGTCCTTTATTACCTGCCCTGTTCTCTTCCTCAGTGCTTGTAATTCTTCTGGATTCCTGGCCTCACTGCTGCTTGCTCCAGCCTGCTTCTGCCGAGCTTCTGCCTTGCTGCAGTTCCGCTTAACCTGCTTTGCTTTGCCCCTGGCTTGCTTCCTTCTCCGTGCTCACTTTGGTATACTCCACTTCATCCTGGTCCTGACTACTCATTCACCGCTCCGTTTCCTCGCGGCTTTCCGTGGCTACTGCCCCTTCCCTTGCGTGTTCCCTGTTTGTTCTCCCGTGCACTTAGACAGCGTAGGGACCGCCGCCCAGTTGTACCCCGTCGCCTAGGGCGGGTCGTTGCAAGTAGGCAGGGACAGGGCGGTGGGTAGATTAGGGCTCACTTTCCCTTCACCTCCTTCCTGCCATAACCGAGAGAGAATATAATCGGCCACGGGGGAGAGAGGCATTAGGAACCAGTTCAATGGGGCAGTAATGTCAGATGTGGAGGCAGCGTCTCAACCTCTCTTTTGCTTAAGACATCTGCAAACTGAGCGAACTGCGGGGGCAGTCCCGCCAATGACTAAGGCAGAGGAGGCTAGACAGGAAGAATCTGTGACAGACAACAACCAAGGCACTTGGAGCCCCATTGGAGAACCTCTCCAGAATTCCAGTCCAGGACTGGGGCATGCAGTCGAAGCCAAGGCAGGCCCAGCAGAACAGGATTGATGGCTTTGGGCAAAACAAGGAAAGAAATTAGTTCAGAATGAACGACTCCAAACTGGAGCTTCAACGGCTTGGTTTTAGAAACGATGGGATCAGGCAGAGGCAGTCCATTTACTGAGGCAGCAGCCAAAGATGTCTCCAGGGGATCTGTGGGCAACTGAAGATGATCCACTAGATCCTTTTGGATGAAGTTTTCCGCAGAACCAGAGTCAAGATAGGCAGAAACTTGATGTTTCCTCTCGCCGGATACTAGTGTCACAGGAACAGTTAGCTTGGAACAGAATGCTTTATTAGGTACTGTGGCCAAACTACAGGGAACCCCAGCAATACAAAGTCCCGCACAAGGGTACCTGGACAGTCCCTACAGTGGCTGCAGCTATGGCACGGATGGAGATGGGTGCAGTCAACGCCAGACGTGGTGGATGACAGCTGGTGCCGCATGTTGCGCCAGTCGTGGCGAATCCCTCGTGGCAGATGACACAGGAGGTGCGGATGACACAGGTGTAGTAGACACAGGAACAAGAACACAGCACGGGATACAGGAACAGGTAACAAGGCATGGGAAAAAACTAGAACGGGAAACACTAAGGGACCATTTGCAAGACAGACTTGGGCATTACTAACAACGCTCAGGCAGAGATCAGAAGGGCTGGGGCCTTACAGGACACAGCGGACCAGAGCGGTAGTGAGCACTGGCGTCTCCTGGGAAGGAGATGGGGACCAGCGCTCACAGATCCTTACACTTCACAGGTATACCTTGGGAGTTCTCCCGACATGTACCTCGACAGAAGGCTATAACATGATGTGAACAGGGCCTTATAGATAACCGGGGCAGATCTAGCAGATCAGAAATTTCATGAACTGACTTGCGGCAAAGATGGCATCCTATGACAGTGCCATGTGTAATGTCACTAAGCTCTACATTACAACCCATACTATATAAGTCTCCAAAATAGGTATATAATTTTCAGTGTAGGGGCCCCCTGACAGAGGTCGCCTTGTCGTGGCAGGTGGGCTCGCATATTTTGATCAAACTGAGCGCTAAGAACCTCACATTTATTAACATAATAACTATAGCAGTAATGCAATAAAAATAATAAAAATGCATAATAACAATAAGTGTGTGTATATATATATATATATCTTAGCGTCTGCGGTGTGCATCTGCATTTTTTTGTTACTGGTAATACATTAGTCACGGCAGATTATCACCTGCATATCTCTTTCATGTTTTAGGAGGAGCTGACCAACTCTTTTTGTTTATCACTATTAATGACGTCTCCAGTGCAGGCATAAAAGGCCACCGCGGTCAAGTGTCCTATCATCCCTATGGACGAAACGTCCCTACGCAGGAATGTACATAGGGGGGGGGTATCAAGTAGACCAGTGTGTAGGAATTATTCTACGATTATAGGCCGATAAAAATTCCAGAAATCTTTTTAGGCCAGGATCACACACAGTTTCGAGGCAGTTTTTTGTGGAAGATTTTGGCTCCGTTTTTTGAGTTGTTCCAAAAGGAAGGAAAGGTATAAAGGAATGACTGATGCATCTTTTTCCTTTCATGTCCACTTTTGAATTTGGCTAAAAAATACGGAGCCAAAAACTGCATCAAAACTGTGTGTGTGAACCAGGCCTTAAAGCTGGAATCACACATGCAGTTTTCATGGCAGTTTTTGAAGAAGATTTTTGTGCCAAAGCCAGACGTGGATCCAAAAAGAACAAAAGGTATCCGTGTTGAGCTACAAAAAAAACTGCATCAAAGACTGCCACAAAAATTGAATGTGATTCCTCTTGGAATATATGTTCATTTTTGAAGCGGATTACACAGATGGAGTCTACTTCAGTGTATTCTCAATTGACAAACAAGTATATTACACATTCCTGCTCCTAACAGAAATATATTGAAATGCAAAGCACAAAAAAAAAATGGTGGTAGTGATTCTATTGGTTTTGTGTTTGCTGTATGACTATAGCTTGCAGGGTGCCACATTAGTGATGTTCAGATTTGCTATAGGGGAATATTTACAATAATTCTGACAGATTCCCAAAGATCATATTTTTTCTTTTTTTTATAAGTGGATAGTAAAGATGATCGACATTTGGTAGATGGACAGATTTCTTTTTATGGAACCGTATTCAATTCAGATTAGAAAATGAAAGCCGAAATTCTGAAACTAAATCAGGGTTGCGAACCTCCACTTCACAAATTTCTAGACAACTGAACTAAAAATCACGACAGACCAAAATTTTTACAGAAAAATTACAAAATAATTTCCTGTGCACTGTGCAGGGTTCTAGGAGTGACTCACCAATCACAGCTCCGCATGTAGCTTTCCCGCTAACTCAGGTGATGTTTTCTCTGATTAGAGACGTTCACTTTCCCTTTTTTTCTCCATCCGGCCCAGACCACGGTGACGACTTATTCCAGCCACGACTCGTCTCTGCAGAATTTGACACACAGACATGTTGGTTTCTTGCTTTTTCAGCAGCCTCCCCACCTATACCCCATCCTCTAAACAAACTCGTAACCCACAGTGACCCAGACAGTAATAATGATCCCTCAGTGCTCGACAAAATAAAAGTGCCCCCTCAGTAACCGTGCCCCCTGCAGATACCACCACACTCAACCTGCCTTGAAAATATCGCCACACAGCCCACCTTGTAGTTAGCACCACACAGCTCCCTCTTGTAAAGAGCGCCACACAATCCCCCCTGTAAATAGAGCCACACAGCCCCTCTTGTAAATAGCGCCACACAGCCCGCCTTGTAAATAGCGCCACAGCCCCCTTGTAAATAGTGCCACACAGCCCACCTTGTAGGAAGCGCCACACAGCTCCCTCTTGTAAAGAGCGCCACACAACCCCCTTGTATATAGCGTTACACAGCCGCCCTCTTAAAGAGCGCCATACAGCCCCCTTGTAAAGAGCGCCACACAGCTCCCTCTTGTAAAGAGCGCCACACAACCCCCTTGTAAAGAGCACCACACAGCCCCCTTGTAAAGAGCGCTACACAGCTCCCTCTTGTAAAGAGCGCCACACAACCCCCCTCGTAAATAGTGCCACACATCCCCCCTTGTAAAGAGTGCCACACAACCCCCCCGTGTAAATAGAGCCACACAGCCCCTCTTGTAAATAGCACCACACAGCCCGCCTTGTAAATAGCGCCACAGCCCCCTTGTAAATAGTGCCACACAGCCCGCATTGTAGGAAGCGCCACACAGCTCCCTCTTGTAAAGAGCGCCACACAACCCCCCTTGTAAAGAGCGCCACACAGTCCCCCTTGTAAAGAGCACCACACAGCCCCCCCCTTGTAAAGAGCACCACACAGCCCGCCTTGTAAAGAGCGCCACACAGCCCGCCTTGTAATAGCGGCACACAGCCCGCATTGTAAAGAGCGCCACACTGTCCCCCTTGTAAAGAGCACCACACAGCCCCCCCTTGTAAAGAGCGCCACACAACCCCCCTTGTAAAGACCGCCACACTGTCCCCCTTGTAAAGAGCGCCAAACAGCCCCCTTGTAAAGAGCGCCAAACAGCCCCCTTGTAAAGAGCGCTACACTGCTCCCTCTTGTAAAGAGCGCCACACAACCCCCCTCGTAAATAGTGCCACACATCCCCCCTTGTAAAGTTCGCCACACAGTCCC
Organism: Rhinoderma darwinii; assembly: GCF_050947455.1. Taxonomy (NCBI): domain Eukaryota; kingdom Metazoa; phylum Chordata; class Amphibia; order Anura; family Rhinodermatidae; genus Rhinoderma; species Rhinoderma darwinii. The sequence continues at coordinate 9,948,970 of NC_134690.1, read as the reverse complement.
CCTTGTAAAGAGCGCCATACAGTCCCCTTGTAAAGAGCGCCACACAACCCTCCTTGTAAAGAGCGCCACACAGTCCCCCTTGTAAAGAGCACCACACAGCCCCCTTGTAAAGAGCGCCACACAGCCCCCCTTGTAAAGAGCGCTACACAGCTCACTCTTGTAAAGAGCGCCACACAACCCCCCTCGTAAATAGTGCCACACATCCCCCCTTGTAAAGTTCGCCACACAGTCCCCCTTGTAAAGAGCGGCACACAGTCCCCCTTGTAAATAGCGCCACACAGCCCCCCTTGTAAAGAGAGCCACACAGCCCCCCTTGTAAAGAACGCCACACAGCCCCCCTTGTAAAGAGCGCCACACAGCACAAATTGTAGAGAGCACCACACAGTCCCCCTTGTAAATAGTGCCACACAGCCCCCCCTTGTAAAGAGCGCCACACACAGCCCCCCCTTGAAAATAGCACCACACAGCCCCCCCTTGAAAATAGCACCACAGCCCCCCTTGAAAATAGCACCACACAGCCCTCCCTTGAAAATAGCACCACAGCCCCCCTTGAAAATAGCACCACAGCCCCCCCTTGAAAATAGCACCACTGCCCCCCCTTGAAAATGGCACCACTGCCCCCTTTCTTGAAAATAGCACCACTGCCCCCCTTGAAAATACCTGTATACGTTCTTCACAACATTTATTTTATTTACCTTTCTTTTATTACCCATATTATTTTGAATCCCATTTTCTCAAAATGTTAAAACTTATAGGAATTAACGATTTAATTATTATTTGAGACTAACTATTTACTTCTACCTGCGAGTAGAACTGTTATGCACATATATTTTCTGATGTCTAAACTGTTTAATAAAGACATATTGAAACAGAAAATACCAGCACACAGCCCCCCACCTTGAAAAAAAACACCACACTGCAAACAGAGCAGAGAGCGTAAGTAGTAGCCTACCGCTCTGCCTGACATGATTTACCAATAGGAGGAGCCGAGGAGGTCAGGTCATGCAGCGGCTTCGTTCCACTTCTGACATGAGGTCAGGTTACAGGTCAGATGACTAGCTTCATCCACTGCCGGCACCAACCTCGCTTGCTTGCAGCCGGCCTGCATAATTTCAGATTCTGCAGAAGTCAAGCGGAATCTGAAAATATTCCCGGCCGCGGCCACTCTACCTTTACACTGCGCATGTACATTTTGGCGCATGCGCAGTGCAAAGTTCCAGGAAAATAAGGAAAAATCCCGGACGCTACGGACGGCCGAAAAAAACACCTATTTTTGCAGACTGTCCGTAAATTTACGGACGGTAGGCAACCCTGAACTAAATCCATGTTTCCACTTCTAAAGTCTTATATGGGGCAAATAAATAATCAGAAATGGAGATTTTTACAAATTGACGTCTCCCTAGTGCATTGTCCTCTATTGAACCCATTGACCTAAAATCAATGTGTTAAAGGGATTTTGTGAATTTAACGTTTTATGACCTCAATAGGTTAATATGTCATAAAACACTAAGCGTTTGTTGTTTTTAGGTGCCGAAATAGGTGATATTTCCCAAATATGGGTCAAAATATTCAGTCAGGGTCATAATTATAAGGGTCATACCGAATATTGTCCATCCCTTCACCCACCAGCATTCAGGAGATCCATGTAAAAGTTAAGCATCATTCACACATTGCAGATTTGATCAATATTTTACATCAATATTTTTAATCCATTATTGGACTGGATCCTAAACACCGGGGAAATATAATGGGAAAATATATACTTCTCTTTTTTTGCATTGACTCCTATGGGCTTCAAAATACTGATAAATTCTGCAATGTGTGAACGAGGCCTTAGGGTGAAGGTACATATTTGCCGGCCGAGATGCGGTAAAAACCTACAACTGTGAAAGTACAACTCCCAGCACGATCTGACAAATGATCCGAGCATCCTGGGTCAACGGTACCACATACACTGTCAGCCACATCAGTAGAAAATGCCCGATGGGGCCTTGGGAGACATCAACAACCAGACCAGATCACAAAATAAATTCAGATCCCAAACCAAACCCCTAAGTTAATGCAAACCCCAGATCAGAATCTAGAATTAATTGAGACACCAAACCAAGTAGATTACTTAGACCAGAGATCAGTGTCACCCCCAGTCCCAGAGATAAAACATAATGTAACTGAAAAACATGTAATAAAAAGTTTTCGACCTCTAATTCTATACATATGTCAAATAAAGGGATTATTACTATTTATGGGGAACTTAAAGGGGTATTCCCATCACAGACATTTATGGCATTTCCACATGATATGCCATAAATGACCTATAGATGCGGATCCCACCTCTGGGCACCACACCTATCTCTAGAACATCTCTATGTTATTTACGGAACAGAGAGCTACAGAGACCTCGGTGTACAATGCTATTTCCGTAAAACCCATTGTCTTCTATGAGAGTTACTGAAAGAGCTAGCTCTGCATGCTTGGCTGTTTCTGTAGTCCAAGCCGGAGTCCAGCGACATCGGTAGAAGGTAGGACGTGGGGGTCAGGGGGCCCTGTTCTGGAGATAGGTATGGGTTCCAGAGGTGGGACCTATCTCTGCTAAATTATGACCAGGGAGAGTGGTTATGGTCTACCGCCTGGAGTAAACACCAGCTAGTAATAAGAATACCTCTGCCATCCATGTAGACAGCTCAAGTACATTATTAAAAAAAAATTCTGAAAAAAGTCAGCCACCCTGAAACCTCCGACTATCGAGAGCCTGTAAAAGAGCAAAACTGATCAAATTTTTTTGCATTGTAAAATGTTATCCAGATCCAGTTCCCACATCTCTCTTCTGGGGTTGTCGTCTATTAATCCATTTACGTTGGGCCATATCTCTGGAAAGGAGGGGTCCAGAAAAAAAATACAAACAGCGCTGGAATCAGGGAGACAGCGCAATTAAGGTCAGTAAACCAGCTCAACTTTTATGACCTAGTGACACAAACCCAAGATAAAGGAGAGGCTGGACTGCAGCCCAAAAGGACATAAGGGGAAGCCTCCATGACCGCTATAGGAGGGAAGGGGTTAACCATTGCGGGTCAGGTAGGAGTCAGTGCAGGGGAGGGCAAGGATGCGTTGGGGAAGGGAGGAGTAGGGTGTTGGATAACGGTTCTTCCCGCTGTTTTCGCCATTGAGCCGGAAGTAGTGGGAAGAGGAACAGTAAAATATTAAGCTCCCACTGCGCTGCTCTTACCTCTGTAATGGCATCCGCCGACAGGCTGCTGGAGCAGCTCCATGCCGCAGCTGCTCACCATGACCCGGGGTTGCTGGAGGAACATGTTGCGGCGCTGGCCAGGATACCGCTGGATGGCCCCTCTCCACGCTGAGCCCGGCATGGTTGCGGGAGGGGAATCATCAAGCGGTGCTCCTGCACAAACGGAACATCATGCACCGCCGGAATAGGCGCTGCTCAGGCAGGGTCACCCCGCCGTTCCCGGCATTCTCGCCCACCGGAGAAGCTGAGCCCAGAGGTGGTCCCGCGGGTCCGGCGTAACAGGAGGAGCCCTTCTAAGGATGCTGCAGGCCAGGCAGCTGGGATGGATGTCTCCTCTCAGGTCCTGCGGCCTGGCAGGAATCCTCAGCCGCGACGGGGCTCGGCGGTCCACAGGTCGGGCTCCCAGTCACGCCACCTCCTTCTAATGCTGTTCCCAGGGTGATGTCCACGGCCGCCCTGCATGGCAATGTTCCGGTCAGGGGGCTGGCTTCCTCGAGGTCGTCAAGGAGGACTCCAAGATCGTCGGCAGCGGTGAGGCAACATGTGCGGTCGGAAGTCTAGGTCCCTTCTGTCGGGCGGCAGGTTGCCGGCCCATCTACCAGCTCGTCGGGGTCCCCGTGTCGCAGATGTTGGTGTGATTGCCAGTCGTCGGCGCTAGAGGAACTGGAAGATGGCGAGTTATATGTGTATCTGCGTAGTCAGGATTTTCCGGCTGGTAGGAGCACAGCACCTGGGCAGCCTGGTGAGTATATAACTCCTTTTTACCGTATCCAGCAATTTTTATGTCGGGTGTTGTGGGTGGGGGGTCAGCGAGCGTGGATGCATTGGCCGTCGTTAGTGGCGCTGCAGGACGTGACTGTTTAACGGATTTAGTGGGTTGTTTGCGGGAGGTTAGTCGGACGCTTAGATAGGGCATCGGCACCAGTAGTCCCGGCGGGGTCCCGGTAGTAGTCTGGGAAGGTTCTCGTGATGTTGGGGGGCGATACAGTCGCGTCACATTGTCGGGGAAGTTTTGGGGGCGTCCGGGGAGGCAATTGCGGTGTCTGTACAAACCAAGGTGCAAAAGGACGGGGATAGAATTCATCTTGATGATCGTGCTCGTGGCGAGATGTACGTTTGTTTTGAGGGTCCGTTAGGGGCTAACCTTAAACAGGAGGTACGCGAGCGGATTTGGAAAGATAAATATATTGAAATTTTTTCTCTTCTGCCGCTTGCAAAGTTCAATTTGGACAAGGGCAAGCGGGACGAGAGTAAGAATGAGGAGGAGGAACGTCGGCGGTATAGGCTCATCCCGCAGATGTTCGTCAATTGGTTGCAAGCTTTTGCAATTTTGGCTAGTGTGATCGGGGAAAAGGCACCTGAAAACTGCTCGACGTTATTCTGCTACTTAGATGCCATCAGTGCAGCTCATACACCGCGTTCCAAATTATTATGCACATTGGATTTAAGTGTCATAAACATTTAATTATTCGTTTTTCAATTAAACTCATGGATGTTATTGTGTCTTAGGGCTCTTTGGATCATTGTAATCAATCTCAGACACCTGTGATAATTAGTATGCCAGGTGTGCCCAATCAAAGGAAAACGACTTAAAGGACCAGTCTCACTAAAAAAAAATGTTTTACATCAGTTTGATTTTAGTGTTTTATCAAAAACTTTTATATTTATTTTTGTGGTTTTTTTTACTTTTTTTTATTTTTGAACTTTTTCTTCCCTATGGGGGCTGCCATTTTTTTTTTCATTTCTGTATGTGTCGATTAACGACACATACAGACATGGAATACGGCACATACAGTCCCATAGTGAATGCGAACGGGGCCCGTTCCATCCACTATGCTGTACGCCGTCTGTGTGGGAATGGCGCATGCGCCGCTCCCAAACAGTCCAAGTTAAACTGTGCGACGTCCGGCGCCATTTTCCTGTGGACCAGAAGTCGCGGCCGGACAGTAAGATTACTACTTCCGGTGGCGGCTTCCGGACTTGTGCACTTGGAGCGGAGGGAGCAGACAGAGCGGACGGACCGGAGGGAGCGGCGGCGGCAGGAGCAGGTAAGTTATTTCTATGTATGTTCGTGTTTTACTGTGTGTTTACTACTGTATGTTAACCTACTACACTGTGTGTTAGCTCAAAAAATGGCGACACACAGTGTAGGAGGTTTGACCGTTCAATCCCCTCGTTTTTCCCGGCACTAGCCAGGATAAAGGAGGGGGGATACTGAGAGCTCACTAGAGCGAGTGAGTTTTCTCAAATTTTGCAGCATAAAGCAATGTGGTTGCTTTACCACATGCAATGCTGCAATTTTGGGAATTGCTCCATCTAGTGACCAGCGCTGGGAAATATTATAAATTAGAATCTAATTTATAATATTTCCTGACTCGTGAAAAAAATTTAAAAAATTTGAACAATGTTTAATACACTAATTGTTTAACAAAAAAAAATAATAAATTTTTTCTAGTAACACATTCCCTTTAAGAAGGACGTTCCACATTATAAAGCAGGCCACAGGTTTCAAGCAATATGGGAAAGAAAAAGAAACTCTCTGCTGCCAAAAAGCGTGAAATAGTGCAATACCTTGGACAAGGTATGAAAACATTGGATATTTCAAGAAAACTTAAGCGTGATCATCGTACTGTGAAAAGATATGTGGCTGATTCAGAGCACAGACGGGTTTGTTCAGATAAAGGCATAATGAGGAAGGTTTTTGCCAGACAAATTAATAGGAATAGGAGAGCAGCTGCTAAAATGCCATTGCAAAGCAGCAAACAGGTATTTGAAGCCGCTGGTGCCTTTGGAGTCCCGCAAACCTCAAGGTGTAGGTTTGCAAGTGTGCATAAAGCTATTATTCGTCCACCCCTAAACAATGCTCACAAGCAGAAACTGTTGCAGTGGGCTCAGAAATACATGAAGACTAATTTTCAAACCGTGTTGTTTACTGATGAGTGCCGTGCAACCCTGGATGGTCCAGATGGATGGAGTAGTGGTAGGTTGGCAAATGGCACCATGTCCCAACAAGGCTGCGACGTCAGCAAAGAGGTGGCGGAGTCATGTTTTGGGCTGGAATCATGGGGAGAGAGCTGGTAGGCCCCTTTAGGGTCCCTGACGGTGTGAAAATGACCTCTGCAAAGTACGTAGAGGTTATGACAGACCACTTTCTTCCGTGGTACAAAAAGAAGAACCGTGCCTTCCGTAGCAAAATTATCTTCATGCATGACAATGCACCATCTCATGCTGCAAAGAATACCTCTCTGTCATTGGCTGATATGGGCATGAAAGGAAAGAAACTCATGGTGTTGCCCCCATGTTCCCCTGACCTCAACCCTATTGAGAAACTTTGGATCATCCTCAAGCATAATATCTATGAGGGTGGGAGGCAGTTCACGTCAAAACAGAAGCTCTGGGAGGTTATTCTGACATCCTGCAAAGATATTCACGCAGAAACTGTCCAAATACTCCCAAATTCAAAGGATGCAAGGATTGTGAAGGTGATATCAGAGAAGGGGTCCAATGTTAACATGTAACTTGGCCTGTTAAGTTTTTTTTGATTGAAAGAGCTTTTGATTTCTGTAAATATGACCTCCTGATGCTGCAAATTCAACAAATGACCATTTTAGTTCTCTTTACAACCTTTAAAATGTTTTGATCTCTGTTGTGCATAATAATTTGAAACAGTGCATTTTGAGTTTTTTGTTCAATAAAATTTGCATTATACTCTAACGGTTGATGGCTTGAAGATTATACTGACTGTCATTTGCATCGACTATTTAGGAAAATCAGCGAAAAATAACATTAGCATAATAATTTGGAACGCGGTTAGGTGGGTTTAAAAATATATTGCGTTGTGGTTAAGGGTGACAGCTCCAGTTAAGCAGTCCTTTCCCAGGAGCGTCAGGCAAGGAGTTAGTCTAGCCTGGCCGGGCATGGCTCTGGGTCAAAACGTAAGTTTTGCTGGCAATTCAATGATGGCCAGTGTAAGTTTGGGGCTACCTGCAAATTTAAACACGTGTGTTCGGAATGCAACGGATCCTCTCACTGGGCTTCGAAATGTATGCGGAAGGGGAAGCGGTCGGGTACTCAGTCCACCTCGGTTGGTCAAGGGGGTGTCGCCGGTGAGGGTGGAAAAGATGGTCCCGTGTAGCGTCCATGGCCGCGAGCCGTCGGGTTTACTCACCTCCCGACGCCCTTAGCCATGGATCTGTGAGCGCTCACTTCCGCTCCGTCCTGCTGTGTCCCGTAGGGTGCGCGCGCTCGCTCGCGCACGGCCTTAAAGGGCCAGCGCACGCACAAAAGGATCGTCATCATCATCAACTGCCATGATTTCCTGGTCTATAAGAAGGCCCCAGGCCTTCAGATCCTTGCCTGAGCATTGTTAGTCTCTCCCAGTCTGTCTCGCAAATGGTCCCTTGGTGTTTGTCCGTTCCAGTTGTCACCCGTGCCCTGTTACCCGTTCCTGTATTCCGTATTGTTCTAGTTCCTGCGCCTACCAGCGGTGGAGCCGTGTCTACGGCACCTGCTGTCGTTTGCCACGTCCAGTATCTTCTGCCATGTCCAGTGTCTTCTGCCACGTCCAGTGTCTTCTGCCACGTCCAGTGTCTTCTGCCACGTCCGGTGTCTTCTACCACGTCCAGTGTCTTCTGCTACATCGGATACTGCCCGCCATGTCTGGCGCCACCTGCCGCACCAGCCTCCATCCGTGCTGAGGCCACAGCCACCGTCTGGACTATTTCAGGTACACAAGCATTACTGTCTGCCATTGACTTTCGCATAGACTGTGACCTGGTCAGCTGCCTTCCCGCTACGGCAGAGCGGCCTATTGGGTCCACATACCCCATTCCCGTGACAGTACGCTCAGGCCATGGAACCCGCAGGCCAGCCCAAAACCGCAGTCCAGTTGATTCAGACAGAGATGCATGACCTACGCACACGTCAGGATCAACTCCTTGAGGCAGTGAATTCCATCCTGGTCCGCCTGGATCTACTCACTGTTCCACCTCCAGTTCTTCCTCCTGAAGCGGTTGCTGTGCCACTGCCCGTTGCTCCCCCTGTTTGTTCCGGATCCATAGTTCCTCTGCCTCTTCCTCCTCGCTACGACGGTGATCCCAGAGCATGTAGAGGATTTCTCAATCAATGCACGGTTCATTTTAGGCTACGGCCTCATCTTTTCCCCTCCGAGGAGGCCAAAGTGGCATTTATTATCTCCCTCCTCGCTGGCAAGGCCCTGGCATGGGCGAACCCAATCTTGGAGCAACAAGGACCTAGCCTTGTTCCTGCAGTCCTTTCGTGCCGTGTTTGAGGAGCCGGGTCGAACATCCTCTGCCGCAGCCACTCTGTTGACCCTCAAGCAAGAAGGCTCCACAGTAGGGGAGGATGCTATCTCCTTACGTACCCTAGCAGCCGAGCTGGCATGGAACAATGAGGCACTGGTGGTGACCTTCTGGCAGGGTCTGTCCTCTCACATTAAGGACGAACTGTCGGCCCGCGACCTTCCTTCTACCTTAGACGCCCTCATCCTGTTAGCCACTTGGGTTGTTATGAGAATCCGGGAGCGCTCTCAAGAGGTTCGACAGGAGAGCCGGGTCCACAGACCAGCACCCTCGGTCCAGAGACCACTATTGTCCTCTCTTAGTGCGCTACCTGAAGAACCCATGCAGGTAGACAGAGTCCGGTTATCTGAACAGGAAAAGAAGCGCAGACGCTCCTCTAGACTATGTATGTATTGTGGCCTCAAGGGTCATTTTGTGCGCCAATGCCCACAGAAACCGGGAAACTCCAGTACCTAGGGTTGATTGGAGAGGCAACTCTAGGTGGAAAGTCTCCAAACGTTAAAACCTCTTCCAGATTATCGATACCTGTGGCCATCGTCACCGGAGAGACATCACATCCTTCATCTGCCTATCTTGACTCTGGAGCGGCTGCTAATTTCATCTAGCAGGATCTAGTGGATCGTTTTCGTCTACCCACAGTCCGTCTGGAGAGACCCCTGGCAGTTGCCTCTGTGAATGGTCTACCATTGCCTGATCCGATCATGCTCATCACAGAGCCGTTGACACTATGGGTCGGAGATCTTCATTGAGAACAGTTCACCTTCCTGGTACTACCTAAGGCTATCAATCCCATCCTGCTGGGTCTGCCATGGCTCCGTCTACATGCCCCGATCCTTGACTGGAATTCTGGAGTAGTTCTTCAATGGGGTTCCAGATGCCATAGCCATTGCCTGTCACAAGTCCGTCCTGTTGTGCCCCCTCTGCCTCAGTCACTTTCCAGTCTACCTTCTCAATATGCCAGTTTTGTGCATGTCTTTTGCAAACGAGAGGCTGAGACGTTGCCTCCACATCGGAATTATAACTGTCCCATTGAACTGGTTCCTAATGCTTCTCTTCCCCGTGGATGATTATATCCTCTCTCCTTGCCAGAGACTTTATCGATGTCAGCCTATATCAAGGAGAACTTGGAGAGGGGTTTTATTCGAAAATCTTCCTCCACGGCTGGGGCAGGCTTCTTCTTCGTTAAGAAGAGAGATGGATCTCTCCGACCCTGCATTGACTACTGTGGTCTCAATCAGATCACGGTCGAGAACAAATACTCGTTGCCTCTTATTTCCGAGCTCTTTGATCGCATACAAGGAGCCATAAAATTTTCTAAGCTAGATCTGCGGGGGGCTTATAATCTAATCCGGATTCGCCGGGGAGACGAATGGAAGACAGCATTTAACACCCGCGATGGGCACTACGAATACCTAGTGATGCCCTTCGGCCTGTGTAACGCTCCCGCAGTATTTCAGGAGTTTGTTAATGATATCTTCCGAGATCTCCTCTATATGTGTGTTGTAGTTTATCTCGATGATATTTAAATTTTCTCCCCAGATCTGATCACCCATCGGAGGCATGTTCGTCAAGTTCTTCTGCGACTAAGAGAAAATCGCTTATATGCCAAGTTGGAGAAGTGCACCTTTGAAAAGAAGCCTTTGCCCTTCCTGGGCTACGTCATCTCAGATCAAGGCCTTAAGATGGACCCTGAGAAACTAAAGTCTGTCCTGGAATGGCCACGTCCTCAAGGCCTAAGGGCCATACAACGGTTCCTGGGATTCGCCAATTTCTACCGGCAGTTTATTCCGAACTTTTCTTCTCTGACGGCTCCCATCTCTACCCTTACCAAGAAGGGTGTGAACGCCAAGGTGTGGACTCCAGAGGCATAGTCCGCATTCATTAGCCTCAAGAAAGCCTTCACTTCAGCTTCAATCCTCCATCACCCTGACGTATCTCGGCAGTTCTCACTGGAAGTGGATGCCTCCTCTGTTGCTGCTGGTGCACTTCTGTTCCAGAGGAGCTCCAAAGGAAAGGCAGTGGTATGTGGCTACTACTCATGACTTTTTTCTTCTGCTGAGCGCAATTACTCCATTGGAGATCGGAAGCTACTGGCTATCAAATTGGCCCTGGAGGAGTGGAGACATCTTCTAGAAGGCGCAGCTCACCACATCCTGATCTTCACCGACCACAAGAACCTCACCTACCTTCAGTCCGCTCAAAGACTGAATCCTCGTCAAGCCAGGTGTTCGCTATTCTTCACCCGTTTCCAGTTTCTGCTCCACTACCGTCCCGCTGACAAGAATGTGAGGGCCGATGCCCTGTCCAGATCGTTTGAGAGGGAAGACACGGTGGAGTCCCTTCAGACCATCATAGACCCATCCTGCGTTGTCACCGCTAATCCTCTGCAGCTTAGAGACATCCCTCCGGGAGAATTTTTGTTCGGTTGGCAGACAGAAAAATAATTCTCCATTGGGGACACAGTTCTAAACTGGCTGGACACGCTGGTGTCCGTAAAACCCAAGACCTGATTGCTCGTCACTTTTGGTGGCCCACGCTACCTAAAGATGTTCTGGACTTTGTCTCTTCTTGTACGGTGTGTGCCTCTAACAAAGTGACTCACTCCAAGCCTGCCGGCCTGCTTCAACCTCTGCCTGTACTCAGTGCCCCTTGGCAGCACATTGCGATGGACTTCGTCACAGACCTTCTTCCCTCAGCAGGATGCAACACCATCTGGGTGGTGGTGGACCGGTTCTCTAAGATGGCACATTTTATCCCGCTGACCGGCCTACCCTCTGCTCCCTGACTGGCGAGTCTCTTCATTCAGCACATCTTTCGCTTGCATGGCTTGCCTCTTCACATTGTGTCCGACCGGGGGGTTCAGTTTACCTGCAGAGCCCTCTGTAAACTCCTGGATGTGAGTTTGGACTTTTACTCTGCCTATTAGCCCCAATCTAATGGGCAAGTTGAGAGGATCAACCAGATCATGGAAAATTATCTCCGCCACTTCATCTCTTCAGAACAACCCAACAAGTGAGTCCACCACTTCCACTCCGTTCCACATTGTGTACAGTCAACATCCTAGAGTCCCTCTTCCAGTGTCGACTTCATCTCAGGTACCCGCTGCTGACTCTGCATATGGGGACTTCCTGCAAATCTGGCAACAGACCCGGTCCTCTATTTTGTTGGCAGTAGATCGCATGAAGCGAAAGGCAGATACTAAGAGAAGAGAGCCACCTCAGTATCTTCCGGGGACTAAAGTCTGGCTGTCCTCTCGGAACATTCACTTGATGGAACCCTCATACAAGTTTGCTCCCAGGTTCCTTGGTCCTTTCGAGATTCTGCAACTGATCAACCCTGTCTCCTATAAACTGCGGCTGCCTCCTACCCTCAGAATCCCTAACTCCTTCCATGTGTTCCTCCTGAAACCAGTAGTCCTGAACCGCTACAGCAAGACTTCTAGTTCCACAGTTGCTCCCAGCGGTCCTTCTGATGTATTCGAGGTAAAGGAGATCCTGGACTGCAAAATGGTAGGAGGAAGGACTTTCTATTTGGTGGACTGGAGAGGATTTGGTCCTGAGGAGAGGTCCTAGGAGCCAGAAGAGAACCTCGGTGCTCCTGCTCTCATTAAAAAGTTCCTCTCTCGCTCTGGTCCCAAGAAGAGGGGGCGTAAGAGGGGGGATACTGTAGCGTCCATGGCCGCGGGCCGTCGGGTTCACTCACCTCCCGACGCCCGCAGCCATGGATCCGTGAGCGCTGGCCCCTGTCTCCTTCCTAGGAGATGCCAGCGCTCACTTCCGCTCCGTCCTTCTGTGTCCCGTAGGGTGCGTGCGCTCGTTTGCGCACGGCCTTAAAGGGCCAGCGCGCACAAAAGGATCGTCATCATCATCAACTGCCATGATTTCCTGGTCTATTAGAAGGCCCCACGCCTTCTGATCCTTGCCTGAGAGTTGTTAGTCTATCCCAGTCTGTCTCGCAAATGGTCCCTTGGTGTTTGCCCATTCCAGTTGTTACCCGTGCCCTGTTACCCGTTCCTGTATTCTGCATTGTTCTAGTTCCTGTGCCTACCAGCATTGGAGCCGTGTCTACTGCACCTGCTGTCGTTTGCCACGTCCAGTGTCTTCTGCCACTTCCAGTGTCTTCTGCCACGTCCAGTGTCCTCTGCCACGTCCAGTGTCCTCTGTCACGGCCAGTGTCTTCTGCCACGTCCAGTATCTTCTGCCACGTCCAGTGTCCTCTGCCACGGCCAGTGTCTTCTGCCACGTCCAGTGTCTTCTGCCACGTCCAGTGTCTTCTGCTACATGGGATACTGCCTGCCACGTCTGGCGCCTCCTGCCGCACCAGCCTCCATCTGTGCTGAGGCCACAGCCACCGTCTGTACTATTTCAGGTACACAAGCATTACTGTCTGCCATTGACTTTCGCATAGACTGTGACCTGGTCAGCTGCCTCCCCTCTACGGCGGAGCGGCCTAGTGGGTCCACATACCCTGTGCCCGTGACATCCCGTCTTTAAATGAATACCCAGATAGGATTGCGGCCAAGTTACTTTATGATGGGTTTTCTTTTGGTTTTGTTATTCCCCCTCCCCCTCATGAGGTTCTGGTGACACGGCACAATCTTAAATCGGCTTATCAGCACTCCGAGGTCGTTCCGGCGAAACTTCTTAAGGAGGTTTCATTAGGTCGCATCGCGGGACCATTTGTTGATCCGCCTATAGAGAATGTAATTGTCTCCCCCTTAGGAATAGAGCCAGAGCGCGAGCCCCATAAATTTCGTTTGATTCAACATTTGTCTTTTCCCAGGGGGTCGTCTGTGAATGACTGGATTGATTATGATTTATGCTCGGTAGTCTACACGTCCTTTGACAAAGCAGTGGTGTTAGTTTGGAGGGCGGGGGCTGGCATGTTGTTGGCTAAAACTGATATTGAGGCGGCTTTCCGATTGTTGCCAGTTCATCCCGAGAGTCAACGGTTGTTGGGATGTTTCTGGAATGGGGGGTTTTACGTTGATCGGTGCCTTCCTATGGGGTGCTCCCTTTCTTGCGCATACTTCGAGGCGCTTAGTTGCTTTGTGGAATGGGTAACGAAGGGCGTAGCCGCGGTTGATTCTTTGATACATTACCTCAACGATTTTTTTGTGTGTCAGTTCCAGTGGTTCGCCTATTTGTGGTAATTTGTTGTACTCATTGCAAAAAGTTGTGAGGGAATTTGGTATACCACTAGCGCCTGAAAAAACTCAGGTCCCTGTCACCAATATCTGTTTTTTAGGAATCGAGATTGATTCGGTCGCTTTGGAGTGTAGACTTCCCAAGGATAAGTTAACGTCATTGCGTCAGGAGGTGCGGCGGGCCTGTCATTTAAAGAAAGTTACATTGCGCGATCGTAAGTCTCTGCTTGGGAAGCTGAACATCGCATGTCATATTATGCCCATGGGTAGAGTTTTTTGTAGAAGTTTGGCAGCAGCGACAGCGGGTGTACGTGCACCACATCATTTTGTAAGGATAGGGGTGGAATATCGGCTGAAGCAGATCAGAGGTGACCCGTGTCTTTTACTCTCATTTATTCCTTAGGCACATCTGTGGTGTCGGAAAGTAATTTGCCTTTTGAAGTTCAGCTGTTTCGTTTAGCTTTTTCTCTCGCGTTCTTTGGAGCACTTTGAATTGGTGAGTTGGTTTCTCCTAGTACAGCGCGGGCAGGGGGATTGAAACAGGAGGATGTGGGTCTGTATGGGGAGAGACTCGAATTGTTTCTGCGGCGGTCCAAGACGGATCAATTGGGGCGGGGGAAGCGCATAGTGTTGTTTGCCCTCCCGGGGTCGGCGATGTGTCTGGTTGATTGCATGATTGCTTTTAAGCCACGGGTAGGGGGACCTGAGTTGCCATTGCTCCGTCATGAAAATGGATCGTTCTTTTCTAGGTATCAATTTTGTGCGGTATTTAAAAAATGCTTAGCTGAGGTCGGAGTCAGTTCCGTTTCTTACTCTTCTCACTAATTTCGGATCGTCACGGCGACTGAGGCTGGGCGTTGGGGGCTTGATGATGAGGGTGTGCGTCACATTGGGCGTTTGTAGTCCAACAGGTTTCACACTTATGTTCGCCCCCATTTGTTATAAGGTTGTACTGTTAATTGTTTGTTTGGAGGTGGGTTGTGCTGTTGTGGTTGTGGTGGATCGTCTTACGTGTGTGCGTGTTTGTCCTCTTTTAATTTCAGATCAGCGCCCGTGCCTGGTATGGCTGTTAGGACACTCTTATGTGCATTGGGGGCCCTGAGTGCGGATGTCCGTCCTGATGGCCGTCAGCTACGCATTCCGCGTAATGACGTGGTCTTACATTGGCTGGAATTCAGAGGTATGTTATGGAGCCAGGTATTGACCGAGTTTCAGACATACTCTCAGTTAGATAGGGTTCCGGTGGTCCTGGTGTTACACGTGGGCGGGAATGATTTGGGGGTGCACCCCTTTCTGGAGTTGGTGCGGGATATAAAGCAAGATATGTTGAGTTTATGGGCATTTTATAGATGCCTAGTTATAGTCTGGTCTGATATAGTCCCTAGGAGGCATTGGCGGTTGGCAAGGTCTGTGGAGAGGGTTAACAAAGCCCACATTAAAGTGAACAGGGCAGAGTCACGTTTTGTGGCCAGGAATGGCATTTGTGTGTGTCACAGGGAATTGGAGTCGAGGGAAGGTAATTATTGGAGGAGTGATGGAGCGTATCTGACCGAGGTTGGGATGGATTTGTGGAGCCTGGCCCTAGCAGATGGGATTGAAAGGGCAGTGGTGGTTTGGAGGGACTCACAGGCTTAAGGTGGTCAAGGCCTGTTTCGCTGTGGCGGGGGGAGTCCTTGAGGTTGGTCAGTACGAACTGGTGGGGGGGTCGCATCGGGGGTATGCGTCCCCCAGAAAGGTATATTATTTGGAAGACTTCATAGGGTGTTATCCCTTTGAAGTGGTCTTCTGGTGGTTGGAGCCATCTGCAGAGGTGAGCAGTGCCTCCGAGCTGGTTTACGGCTGGAGGGAAATAGTTGGTGGTGGTTTGCAGATGGCTAACTCAAGGTAAAAAAGATGGAAAAATGGCTTCAAGGACTTTTCCCTGCTTTAATTGGTGTTAATGTTGTTGTTATTATTGATACTGACCCATGTTGGGTCATGTGAATTATGGGAGGAATTCTTTGGTTGAATTCCTCGTACTTATCCGAATGTTTCGGATTAAATAAAAAAAAAATCTAAATTATGTAAATTAATAAACGGCTGCTGTGGCCATTTCACATCCAACCTCGGTTGTCACGTGTCTTTTTTGGGTTGGGGGGGTGAGAAAAAAGAAGGATAAGAGTGTTCGACAGCACACAACTATACTTAGGCAGGTCAAGCAACAATTATTTTTCAGATTAATAACTTTTTCAGATTAATAACTTTTTCCCATCACCAACAATTTCCACCATATAAAAAACATAGAGGATCGGTGATTTTATGAGCCACGCGTTTCACTTCTTGGTTGCCACTCTTTGTGAGTTTGCGTGGTATACCGCTTCATGGATGAGCTGTCGCGTATTTTTCAAATTCACAATAATGGCACTTAGATGTAGTTCATGTAATGATTTTCCCTACATTTATTGTGTTCATCGATAAGCTACTGACGTGCGTGCTCAACATGTCCATAGGGCTCCATTAGTCCAAATATCCTTTTGATTTCCGTCAGGCTGATATATGTCAGTATAACTTTTTTTTTAAAAGGATTGAATAGCGTAGTAGACTACATTATTCTATTCTGAGAGATCCGGCAATAAAAACATTTACCGCACATTACCGTATTTTTCGGACTACAAGACGGACCCAGGTTTTAGACAACAGAAAATAGGGAAAAAAAATCATATTTTACTTCTTTTACAAAGAAAAAACTATTGGTTAAAAAAAATAATTTGTTCACTTTAGCCGCATTCTGAAAGCCATAAAAAATATCTTTCCATCGTTTCAGCGGTGTGAGGGCTTATTTTTTTGCGCGGCGAGCTGTAGTTTTTATTAGTACCATTTTTTGGTACATACAATTTTTTTATAACTTTTTATTTAATTCTTTTTAGTGCTATTGTTAAGGATCTGCCAGGCACAGCGTCTGTGTCCACGCCCATAGGTAATCAGCCTGCACCTGCTTCTATGTCTGTGAGACTGACTCCATCATCCACTACTCGGGATGGCGGGCTTAGGAGTGGGAGAGCCTATCGCAGCCTGGCCGGACGGAGCTAGCTCCCGCCCTCTGTCTATTTATACCTGCCTTTCCTGTTCCTCCTTGCTTGTGATTCCTGTTTTGTTTCCTGGCCCTGCAGCAGCTTCTTTAACCATTTGACCCGGCTTCATATCGACCCTGGCTTACTGACTACTCTCCTGCTCTGCGTTTGGTACCTCGTACACTCCTGGTTTGACTCGGCTTGTTCACTACTCTCCTGCTCTGCGTTTGGTACCTCGTACACTCCTGGTTTGACTCGGCTCGTTCACCACTCTTGTTGCTCGTGGTGTTGCCGTGGGCAACTGCCCTTTTCCCTTGCTTCTGTGTACCCTTGTCTGTTTGTCTGTCGGGCACTTATTGAGCGTAGGGACAGTCGCCCAGTTGTACCCCGTCGCCTAGGGCGGGTCATTGCAAGTAGGCAGGGACTGAGTGGCGGGTAGATTAGGGCTCACTTGTATGCTTCCTTACCCCATCATTACATAATCACAAGGCCATATACCTACTCTACCCGGGTCCCTCACACTACTATGGACCCCCTTGAGACCCTGGTTCAGCAAATGCAGGGTCTCTCCCTACAGGTCCAGGCCCTGGCTCAGAGGGTCAACCATCCTGATGCTACCATGGTAGTGCCCCTCACCTCACCTCTTGAACCCCACCTCAAGTTGCCTGACCGGTTCTCAGGGGACCGGAAGACTTTTCTCTCCTTTCGGGAGAGTTGTAGGCTCTATTTTCGTTTAAAGCCCCACTCCTCAGGTTCTGAGAGCCAGCGGGTGGGTATAGTTATATCCCGGCTCCAGGAAGGGCCCCAAGAATGGGCCTTCTCCTTGGCTCCTGACGCCCCTGAACTTTCCCCCGTTGATCTTTTCTTTTCTGCTCTCGGACTCATTTATGACGAGACTGACGGGACTGCCGTTACCGAGAGTCAGCTGGTGACCTTACGTCAGGGTAAGAGACCTGTTGAGGAGTATTGCTCTGACTTTAGGAAGTGGTGCGTAGCGTCTCGGTGGAATGACCCTGCCTTAAGGTGCCAGTTTAGGTTGGGTCTGTCGAACGCCCTGAAGGACCTGCTAGTTAGCTATCCCTCTTCTGAGACCAGGTTATGGCTTTAGCGGTACGACTTGACCGACGTCTCAGGGAACGACAACGTAAACGGTTTTGTGTTTTCTCCTCTGACTCCCCCATGATGCCTCCCGAGGTTCTGTTGCTTCGTTCTTCCATGGAAGACTCGGAGGTACCTATGCAACTCGGGGCCTCCGTGTCCCCCCAATCACGTAGAGAGTTCCGCAGGAAGATTGGTCTCTGCTTCTATTGTGGGGATGACAAGCATCAAGTGAACACCTGTCCTAGGCGTAAGAATAAGCAGCCGGAAAACTTCCGCGCCTAAGTGATCATCGGGGAGGTCACTTGGGCGCACAGGTATTTCCCGTAAATATGAAACGTAATAAAATCTTGCTTCACTTTCAGGTCTCTTTTGGTGGTAGGTCTGCTACCGGCAGTGCCTTCGTGGATTCAGGCTCTTCTGCTAATATCATGTCTGTGGAATTTGCTATGTCTCTAGCTATGCCTTTGATTGATTTGCCTAAACCTGTCCCGGTAGTGGGTATCGACTCCACTCCTCTTGCTAATGGTTATTTTACACAGCATACCCCTGTTTTTGAACTCCTTGTTGGCTCCATGCATTTGGAGCAGTGCTCTGTACTGTTGATGCAGGGATTATCGTCCGATTTGGTTTTAGGCCTTCCCTGGTCGCAGTTGCATAATCCCACGTTTGATTGGAATACTGGGGATCTTACCAAATGGGGTAATGAATGCTTGACATCATGTTTTTCTGTTAATTCTATTTCTCCCCCTGAGGAGATGAACACGCTACCTGAGTTTGTTCAGGACTTCGCTGATGTTTTCTCTAAGGAGGCCTCCGAAGTGTTACCTCCTCATAGAGAATACGATTGCGCTATCGATTTGGTACCAGGAGCTGAGCTCCCTAAGGGTAGGATATTTAATCTCTCTTGTCCCGAACGTGAAGCCATGAGAGAGTATATCCAGGAATGCCTGGCCAAGGGTTACATTCGCCCCTCTACATCTCCGGTAGGTGCTGGCTTCTTCTTCGTAGGGAAGAAGGATGGTGGTCTTAGGCCATGCATTGACTACCGTAACTTGAATAAGGTCACTGTAAGGAACCAGTATCCCCTTCCTTTGATTCCTGATCTCTTTAATCAGGTTCAGGGGGCCCAATGGTTCTCTAAGTTTGATCTATGGGGGTCTTATAACCTTATCCGCATCAAAGAGGGGGATGAGTGGAAGACTGCGTTTAACACGCCCGAAGGTCATTTCGAATACCTCGTCATGCCCTTTGGGTTGTGTAATGCTCCCGCGGTCTTCCAGAATTTCATAAATGAGATTTTAAGAGACTACCTGGGGGTATTTCTTGTAGTGTACCATGATGGCGGAATGGGTCCAACCTGCCTCCCTGAAGGCGTTACAGTGCTTCTTGGGGTTCGCTAATTATTACAGTAGATTTATTGCTAACTTCTCGGTCATCGCTAAGCCTTTTACGGACCTCACTCGCAAGGGTGCTGATCTCCTCCGCTGGCCTCCTGAGGCTGTCCAGTCTTTTGAGGTCCTTAAGAAGTGCTTTATCTCGGCCCCGGTGTTGGTTCAGCATAACCAAATGGAGCCATTTATCATGGAGGTTGACGCGTCAGAGGTGGGAGTGGGGGCTGTCTTGTCCCAGGGTTCCAGGTCCCTCACCCATCTCCGTCCCTGTGCCTACTTCTCCAGGAAGTTTTCGCCCACTGAGAGTAACTATGATATTGGCAACTGCGAACTCTTAGCCATTAAATGGGAATTTGAAGAGTGGTGCCACTTCCTGGAGGGGGCTAGGCACCAGGTAACGGTCCTTACCGACCACAAGTATCTGATTTTCCTAGAATCTGCCCGGAGGCTAAACCCCAGACAAGCTCGATGGGCGTTATTTTTTACCAGATTCAATTTTTTTGGTTACCTATAGGGCTGGGTCTAAAAATATTAAAGCTGATGCACTGTCGCGTAGCTTCAAGGCCAGTCCTCCTTCGGAGGAAGATCCTGTATGTATTTTGCCTCCAGGTATAATCATTTCCTCTATTGATTCTGATTTAGTCTCTGTAATTGCTGCTGATCAAGGTTCAGCTCCCAGGAACCTTCCTGAGAACAAGCTGTTTGTTCCCCTGCAATTCCGGCTAAGGGTACTTAGGGATAATCATGACTCCGCACTATCTGTTCATCCATGAATCCTGGGTACCAAGCACCTCATTGCCAGAAACTATTGGTGGCCTGGGTTGCCTAAAGACGTTAAGGCCTACGTCGCCGCTTGTGAGGTTTGTGCTAGGTCCAAGACTCCCAGGTCCCGACCAGCGGGCTTACTACGTTCTTTGCCCATTCCCCAGAGACCTTGGACCCATATCTCCATGGATTTTATCTCCGATTTGCCTCCATCTCAAGGCAAGTCGGTGGTGTGGGTTGTAGTAGACCGCTTCAGTCAGATGTGCCACTTTGTGCCCCTCAAAAAACTACCCAATGCTAAGAAGTTAGCTACCTTGTTTGTCAAACACATCCTGCGTCTCCATGGGGTCCCTGTCAATATTGTTTCTGACAGAGGGGTACAATTTGTTTCTTTGTTTTGGAGAGCCTTCTGTAAAAAGTTGGAGATTGATCTGTCCTTCTCCTCTGCCTTCCATCCTGAAACTAATGGCCAAACCGAGAGGACTAATCAGTCTCTAGAACAATATTTAAGGTGTTTTATCTCTGACTGTCAATATGATTGGGTCTCATTCATTCCCCTCGCCAAATTTTCCCTTAATAACCGAGTCAGTAACTCGTCAGGGGTCTCCCCCTTTTTCTGTAATTTTGGGTTTAATCCACGGTTCTCCTCCATTTCACCTGGTAGTTCCAACAATCCCGAGGTAGAGGTCGTTCATTGGGAACTGTGCACAGTCTGGGCCCAGGTTCAGAAGAACCTAGAGGCGTCCCAGAGCATACAAAAAACTCAGGCAGATAGAAGACGTTCTGCTAACCCCTTGTTTGTGGTCGGGGATCTGGTGTGGCTATCGTCTAAGAACTTGCGCCTTAAAGTCCCGTCCAAGAAGTTTGCTCCCCGGTTTATAGGGCCGTACAAGGTCATTGAAGTCCTCAATCCTGTCTTCTTCAGACTGGAGTTGCCCCCATCTTTTCGAATACACGACGTGTTTCATGCCTCCCTCCTTAAACGCTGCTCCCCATCCTTGGCTCCCTCGAGGAAACCTCCTGTCCCCGTTCTCACCCCTGAGGGGGTAGAATTCGAGGTGGCCAAGATTGTGGACAGCAAGATGGTCCAAGGCTCCCTCCAGTATCTGGTCCATTTGAGAGGATACGGGCCTGAGGAGAGGACTTGGGTACCCGCCCGGGATGTTCACGCTGGGGTATTGGTCAGGAGGTTCCACCTTTGTTTCCCCAATAAACCAGGTCCATCTAGAAAGGGTCCGGTGGCCCCTCATAAAAGGGGGGTACTGTAAAGCATCTGCCAGGCACAGCGTCTTTGTCCACGCCCATAGGTAATCAGCCTGCACCTTCTTCTATGTCTGTGAGACTGACTCCATCTTCCACCACTCGGGATGGCCGGCTTAGGAGTGGGAGAGCCTATCGCAGCCTGGCCGGACGGAGCTAGCTCCCGCCCTCTGTCTTCTTATACCTGCCTTTCCTGTTCCTCCTTGCTTGTGATTCTTGTTTTGTTTCCTGGCCCTGCTGCAGCTTCTTTAACCATTTGACCCTGCTTCATATCGACCCTGGCTTGTTCACTACTCTCCTGCTCTGCGTTTGGTACCTTGTACACTCCTGGTTTGACTCGGCTCGTTCGTGGGCAACTGCACTTTTCCCTCGCTTCTGTGTACCCTTGTCTGTTTGTCTGTCGGGCACTTATTGAGCGTAGGGACCGTCGCCCAGTTGTACCCCGTCGCCTAGGGCGAGTCGTTGCAAGTAGGCAGGGACTGAGTGGCGGGTAGATTAGGGCTCACTTGTCTGTTTCCTTACCCCGTCATTACAGCTATGCTAACAAAAAGACAACGATTCTGGGGTTTTAAATTATTATTTTTTACGTTCACTGCAGCGGTTATTTTTTTTATTTTTACATTGTGCTTGGGTAAAAATGGGAAATGTTTTTTCTTTTACTTTTAATTTTTTTTCCCCTGGGGGACTTGAACCAACGATCATTAGATCGCTGGTACAATACACTACAATAGATGGATGCGTTACGAAAACAGCGTAACCTACTGAGCTACGCTATTTCCGTAACTCCCATAGTAGTGAATGGCAGTTACAGAAGCAGCGTAGCATGCTACGCTGTTTCCATAACTACTATTCAGTTCCATGGGAGTTACGGAAACTGCGTAGCCAGAGAGTTACGCTGCTTCCGTAACTCGATCATGTAACCAGGAAGGGAAGTGGCCGGAAGACCGTGGAGCCGGGTAAGATAGAACGAGGCTTAGGGGGCCCCGTTCTAGAGATTGATGCGGGTCCGAGAAGTGGGACCCACATCTATCTGGCATTTATGACATATCCTGTGGATATGTCATAAATGTCCTTCATAGGAAAACCAATATAAATGCCGCGGTTGCTATCGACCGCAGCATTTAACTAGTTAAACGGCCAGGAACAGCGCCATCACTGTTCCTAGCCGTTAGTGCAGCGTGTCAGAAGCTGACACCTCCAGTGTATGGAGCGGGCTTAGCGAGTGAGCTCGCTCCATACATCATCCCCTCCCCACTCCATTATGTGCTGGCACATCACGGGTCGGGAAGGAGTTAAGTAAGGAACTGTCAGGGGGCCCGACACTGTCGGGTCCCCTGACTGCCGACTATAAGACGCAGGGACTTTTTAGCAAGATTTATTCTTGCTAAAAACTTTGTCTTAATGTCTGAAAAATACAGTATATATATTTTTTTAACTTGGAAGCATATAGGAGACGGATGGACAGTGATGTCAGGAGCTTTCCAATGCCAGATTTCCCGTGCAGAGTATTTGAAGCACTGTGCCATGCAGATATGGTCCTGGGGAAACTTCTCTGGGGAATTTCTGGGGAAATATGGACAGTGATATCAGTGGCTTCTACAGGGCCAGTATTCGTGAACAGAGCATTTCCGATACTCTGTCCGGGGACTTCAGCATTGTAAACTCCCTTCCGTTACTGTTCCTAAATGGGCAGTGACGTCAGGGTCTTCTCCAGGGGTGGAATCACCGGCCAGAGCATTGACGACGCTCTGGCCTGGGCCTGCAAAGCTTCTGACGTCCCTTTCTATATATATATATATAAGCAGTGATATCAAACGCTTCCCAAGGGCTGGTGTCCCCAGCCAGAATGCTACCATCGCTCTGGTTGGGGACTATATATTGACAGTGACGTCAAGGGTTCTTCCAGAACCGGAGTCCACGGCCCAAGAGCTTGCGATGCTCTAACCAGGGACTCCGGCATTATAGATCCTAACATCACTGTTCATATATACGGGCAGTGACATCAGGATCTTCCCAAGGCACCAAGCTTCAGATAGCGCTTTACCCGGGTAGTTTGAGTGACGTATCCCACTGTATACCTATACAGTGGGATACATTTCGGTCTTCCTTCATGTCACGTGTGTGGGTATGTGGACCGACTAGGCCGCTGGCCGTAGCAGGGAAGCAGCTGGCCAAACAACAGGGAACCCCAGCAATACAAAGTCCCGCACAAGGGTACGTGGACAGTCCAGACAGTGGCCGCAGCTCTGGCATGGATGGAGATGGGTGCAGCAGGCAACGCCATACG
Source organism: Rhinoderma darwinii (assembly GCF_050947455.1). NCBI lineage: Eukaryota > Metazoa > Chordata > Amphibia > Anura > Rhinodermatidae > Rhinoderma > Rhinoderma darwinii. Next base: position 9,925,405 of record NC_134690.1, on the reverse strand, counting down.
TGGCGGATAACATTAGGTGCCGCAGGTTGCGCCAGACGTGGCAAATCCCTCTGGACGTGGCGGATGACACAGGTGCAGTAGACACGACTCCAACTAGTAGGCACAGGAACAAGAACACAGCACAGGATACAGGAACAAGTAACAGGGCACGGGTAACAACTGGAACGGGAAACACTAAGGGACCATTTGCAAGACAGACTTGGGAATCACTAATGCTCAGGCAAAGATCAGAAGGGCTGGGGCCTTCTTATATTCCAGGAAATGATGTGTGTTTATGATGAGGATTTCCTTCATGTGCATGCGCTGGCCCTTTAAGAGTGGGCATGAGCATGCGCGCGCACCCTACGGGACTCAGCGGACAGGAGCGGAAGTGAGCGCTGGCATCTCCTGGGAAGGAGATGGGGACCGGCGCTCACATATCCATGGCTGCGGGCGTCAGGAGGTGAGTAGACCCGATAGCCCGCGGCCATGGACACTACAGTATCCCCCCTCTTACGCCCCTTCTTCCTGGGACCAGTGCGAGAGTGGAACTTCTTAACGAGAGCAGGGACATCGGCTCCCAGGACCTCTCCTCAGGACCAAACCCTTTCCAGTCCACCAAATAGAAAGTCCTTCCTCCGACCCTTTTGCAGTCCAGGATCTCCCTCACCTCGAACACATCAGAAGAACCGCTGGGAGCAATTGTGGAACAGGAAGTCTTGCTGTAGCGGTTCAGGACCACTGGTTTCAGGAGGGACACATGAAAGGAGTCGGGGATTCTGGGTAGGAGGCAGCCGCAGTTTATAGGAGACAGGGTTAATCTGTTGCAAAATCTCAAAAGGACAGAGGAACCTGGGAGCAAATTTGTATAAAGGCACCTTCAAACTAATGTTCTGTGAGGACAGCCAGACTTTGGTACCAGGAAGATACTGAGGCGGCTCTCTTCTCTTAGTATCCGCCTTTCACTTCATGCGATCAACTGCCAGACAAATAGAGGACCGTGTCTGTTGCCAGATTTGCAGAATGTCCCCAAAAGCAGAGTAAGCAGCGGGTACCTAAAAAGTAGTAGACACTGGAAGAAGGACTCTGCGATGTTGACTGTATACAATGTAAAACGGAGTGGAAGTGGTGAACTCGCTTGTGTGATTGTTGTACGTGATCTCGGCCCATGGAAGAAGCTGTACCCAGTTATCATGCTGTAAGGAAATGAAGTGACGGAGATAATTCTCCAAGATCTGGTTGATCCTCTCGACTTGCCCATTGGACTGGGGGTGATGGGCTGAGGAAAATTCCAATCTCACATCCAGGAGTTTACAGACAGCCCTCCAAAATTTTGAGGTAAACTGAACCCCCGATCGGACACAATGTGAAGGGGCAAGCCATGCAAGTGGAAGATGCGCTGAATGAAGAGACTCCCCAGTCGGGGAGCAGAAGGTAGGCCGGTCAGCGGGATAAAATGTGCCATCTTCGAGATCCAGTCCACCACCATCCAGACAGTGTTGCATCCTGCTGAAGGAGGAAGATCAGTGACAAAATCCATCGCAATGTGCTGCCAGGGGGCATTGGGTACAGGCAGAGGTTGAAGCAGGCCGGCAGGCTTGGAGGGAGTATCCTTGTTAGGAGGACACACCGTGCAAATAGAGACAAAGTCCACAACATCCTTGGGCAGCGTGGGCCACCAGAAGTGACGAGTAATCAGGTCTTGGGTTTTACGAACACCAGTGTGCCCAGCCAGTTTAGAACTGTGTCTAAATCGGATAATTATTTTCCTGTATGCCAACAGAACAAAAGTCCTCCTCGGAGGGATGTCTCTAACCTGCAAAGGATTGGCAGTGACAATGCAGGACTGGGTCTATGATACTTTGAAGGGACTCCACCGTGTCATCTGTCTCAAATGACCTAGACAGGGCATCAGCCCTCACATTCTTGTCAGTGGGACGGTAGTGGAGCACAAATTGGAAACGGGTGAAGAACAGCGACCACCTGGCTTGACGGGGATTTAGTCGTTGAGCGGACTGAAGGTAGGGGAGGTTCTTGTGGTTGGTGTAGATCAGGATGTGGTGAGCTGCACCCTCCAGCAGATGTCTCCACTCCTCCAGAGCCAATTTGATGGCCAGTAGCTCCCGATACCCAATAGAGTAATTGCGCTCTGCAGAAGAAAAAAGGCTCAAGTAGTAGTCACATACTCCTGCCTTTCCTTTGGAGCTCCTCTGGAAAAGAAGTGCACCTGCACCAACAGAAGAGGCGTCCACCTCCAAAGAAAACTGCCAAGATATGTCAGGATGATGGAGGATCGAGGCTGAAGTGAAGGCTTTTGTTAGACTAATAAATGCGGAATCTGCCACTGGGGTCCACACCTTGGCGTTCACACCCTTCTTGGTAAGGGTGGAAATGGGAGATGTCAGTGATGAGAAGTTTGGGATAAACTGCCGGTAGAAATGGTCAAATCCCAGGAAAAGCTGTATGAACCTCAGGCCTTGAGGGCGTGGCCACTCCAGGACAGCTCTCACTTTCTCAGGATCCATCTTGAGATCTTGATCGGAGATGATGTTGCCCACGAAGGGCAGAGAACTCTACTCAAAGACGCACTTCTCCAGCTTGGCATATAAACAATTCTCCCTTAATCGTAGCAGAACCTGACGGACATGCCTCCGATGAGTCGTCGGATCTGGGGAGAAAATCAAAATATCATTGAGATAAACAACAGCACAGATATAGAGGAGATCTCGAAATATATATTCATAGCGCATAGTGCTATTTACTTGAGTAACAGCAGTACTGCAGCTCGACCTCTATTCCGTGACCGGAGCCATCTGTTTCCAGCAAAGACGTCCGCTTCCCGGAGGTAGCCGGAGCAGCTGATCGGTACATGGTCCGGGTGTCGGATCTGCACCCATCATACACGGGTAGTGGACAACGCCTTTAAGTCGTATTTAGTCTAATTTCTAACGACATTGTGCTAGCAAAACCCCCGACAGTCTGCATATCACATCGCAACCACTGGGTGGTCACATATAGACACATATAGCATAAATAACTCAGTATCATGTTTTTTTCTTGTGCCATTTAACTCGGGAAATGTGGAGCCAAGAGGAAATGTAAGCAAGGACACATCTCTATCAAGTAAGGACAATCATACAGAAAAAAGGCTTACTATCATGACATCCATGACACCACAGCCCTTCTTATAGCCCAGGGTGCTCTGGGAGCAATCAGCTCAATCTCCCACCTGTGTGCGCTTTGGCTCCTTAAGTCTGGACTGAGCTCTCGAGCGCACCCTGACGGTCACTGTGGAACAGGACAGCCGTATGTGAAGAAGTCTCTGGAAAGAAGGACGCCGACTGGATGGAAGGAGTTTGTGGTCAGCGACCACGGACGTTACAGAGTATATATTATACTTGTGGGCAGTTACATTACAATATGGCCAGTATACATTATTAGTATAATTATGGCCCGTATACATGATTTTATTGGCAGTATACATAATATATTGGACTGTATACATTATAAATATAGGCTGTATAAATTATATGACGGGCAGAATAAATTATCAGTGTAATTATGGGCAAAACACAATATATTATGGGCAGTATATCCTATCAGTATAATTATGGGCAGTACACATTATATTATGGGCTGTATACATTATATTATCGGCAGTATACTTTATATTATGGGCTGTATATATTATATTATTGGCAGTATACATTATCAGTATAGTTATGGTCAGTATACATTATATTATGGGCAGTATACATTATATTAAGGGCTGTATACATTATATTATGGGCAGTATACTTTATATTATGGGCTGTATATATTATATTATCGGCAGTATACATTATTAGTATAGTTATGGTCAGTATACATTATATTATGGTCAGTATACATTATACATTATATTATGGGCTGTATACATTATATTATGTATATATGTGTTCACATAGCACTAGCTTTCTTATGTGCTCGAGATAGGGTCCCAACCCAGTTGGGATATGTGAAAGAAGTATTCGGCACACTCTTGCAAAAGTGAAAATAACTTTTGATTTTGATTTTCTCTGTGATGCCAGTGGCTTAAGTGCAACGTTTCGGTCGCGAGACCTTCATCAGGCACTGAGCCGTTCTCGGGACTAGTTAGAAGTTTTACTGGCACTTGAGTTATAATAGCGGTTGGCCGCTTTATTTGATTTCCTAATACAGCAGCCAGCCACTATTATACCTCAAGTGCCAGTAAAACTTCTAAGCAGTCCCCAGAACGGCTCAGTGCCTGATGAAAGTCTCGCGAATGAAACGTTGCACTTCAGCCACTGGCATCACAGAGAAAATCAAAGGTTATTTTGACTTTTCCAAGAGTGTGGCAAAAACTTCTTTCACATACATTATATTATGGGCAGTATACATTATATTATGAGCAGTATACATTATATTATTGGCAGTATACATTATCAGCATAATTATGGGTGGTATACATTATTAGTATAATTATGGGCAGTATACATTATATTATGGTCTGTATACATTATATTACGGGCAGTATACATTATATTATTGGCAGTATACATTATCAGCAAAATTATGGCCAGTATACATTATTAGTATAATTATGGGCAATATACATTATACAGTGGCGTAGCTAGGAGGGGGTGGCAGGCAGGGCATGTGCCCCGAACGCAACTTAGAGGGGGGCGCCAGGTACAATTAGAAGCAATGAATGGCCGGGTACGTTCCGTGCTCGGCCATTCAGCCCTTTTCTACGAGTGTAGCGGTATCGCGCTTCCATCGTTGAAAGGCGCTGACTGACAGGGAAAGTCATTCTGCCCAGCCAACCAGCGCCTTTCATAGATGCTTTGTTCAACCCCAGGAGACCTGCACAGAAGAGAGCAGATCTCCATGGCTGCCGGCCGGCGTGGGAGCGGGATTAAGGTGAGTTTGAATAGTTTGTTATTTTATTGTAATAAAAAAGTGTGTGACTTTATCTACAGGGGGGCTTTATCTACAAGGGGGGCTTTATCTACGGGGGTGGCTTTATCTACAGGGGGGCTTTATCTATGGGGTGGCTTTATCTACAGGGGGCTTTATCTATGGGGGGCTCTATCTACAGGGGGGGCTATATACTGCGGTGGGCTATCTATGTATCACCATATACAGGGGTGGACTATATCTACCGGGGGGCTATATACAGGGGTGGGCTATCCATGGATCACTATATACAGGGGTGGGCTATATCTACAGGGAGCAATATACAGGGGTGGGCTATCTGTGGACCACTATATACAGGGGTGGACTATATGTGGAACACTATATAAAGGGGTGGACTACATGTGGAGCACTATATACAGGGGTGGGCTATATCTACAGGGGGCTATATACAGGGGTGGGCTATCTGTGGATCACTATACGGTGAACTATTTGTAGGACACTATATACAGGGGTGGGCTATATGGGGCACTATCTATAGGGGGCTCTATGGCAGGCACTATCTATAGGGGGCACGGTGTGTGTGTGTGTGTGTGTGTGTGTGTGTCTGTGTAAGACACAGTGTATGGTTCCATTATAATTAGAGGTGCAGTGTATGGCGCTATTATATTTAGGTGCATAGTGTGTGGTATAATGAGAACTTTATCTTTGTTTATAGGTGTAGAAATGTTGGAAAAGTGAGAAGCTGAAGACATCTGAGCGGCAAACTGCAGAAATGGTCTGTGACCGGGAGTCATTATAGAGGTCTAGACTGGATGGAGAAAAATAACTAGAATCTGAGATGTCACCCGTGAGTCACTTAATGTAAATGTTTATTCTGCCTCTAATCAGTAATGTAGTCACTGTATAATCTGCAGCGAGATGATGGGTGGTATGATTATGATATGATTTATTTTTTTGTGAAAAAGCATCTCCCAGCATATCCTTACCATTGTTCCGGCCATGCTGGGAGCTGTAGTTGTACGCCGTACATACCTATACGGAAGGGGTTGCACTAAATTGAGCTGTATTTGTGCTGGTGTTGTATTTATGTACTGAGCTTGGTTCTGGTGCTGTATATATGTACTGAACTTGGTTCTGGTGTTGTGTATAGAACTATATTGCTTGTAAAATGTACAAATGTTTTTATGCTCGAGTTATATAAAAAGAAATGTGGAAAAGAAGTGACACGTCATTGAGTGGTAGAGAAAACAAACACGGCGAGGGGGATGGGGATGTCGGGAAAGAGGTTGAGGGGCGCCAAACTGAATCTTTGCCCCGGGTGCTAGAGAACCTAGCTACACCTCTGCATTATATTATGGGCTGTATACATTATATTACGGGCAGTATACATTATATTATCGGCAGTATACATTATATTATTGGCAGTATACATTATCAGCATAATTATGGGCTGTATACATTATATTATGTGCTGCATACATTATATTACGGACAGTATACATTATATTATTGCCAGTATATGTTATATTATTGGCAGTATACATTATATTATGTGTAGTATAGATTATATTATGGGCAGTATACATTATATTATGGGCTGTATACAGTATCAGTATAATTATGGCCAGTATACATTAAATTATGGGCTGTATACATTATATTATGTGTAGTATAGATTATATTATGGGCAGTATACATTATATTATGGGCTGTATACAGTATCAGTATAATTATGGCCAGTACTTTTCAGCTTGGTTTATGTAATATCACAGAGGGAGCCATGAAACCCCCGGCTGCTCATTAATTTATTTGTTGGTTATTATCCTCCTGTGTGTATTAGTCACAAATGTTTTTCTATAAGGGCCAGTCATATTTACTGCACGCCACATACTGGACGAGCCCGGCCTGTGAGTGTCTCTGTATAATTAGCCATGTCAGATATTTCTTCAGTGATTTGTGTTTCCGGAGCTTCCGGCAGCTCTGAAATATGTAACTGCAGCACTATTATCTGTCGGTTCCATATGTGGGGGATATTCTCCCCTATAAGCTTTGCTCCCCCATAATACAGCGTGTCATGGTGTATACCAGTTTTTGTTTTCTGCAGTATGCCCCCATATATATTCGGAGGCATATGGAGGTATAGTAGGCCCCATACTCATGATTGTCTTTAGTCTCATTCACTCTAATATTCTCTTTCATATTCTCTCTTCTTCTCTCTCTTTCCTACTCTCTCCCTCTCTCTATCATAGACTTCTTCTCTTATATTCTCTCTCTCTTTCTGTCCCTCTCTCATGTACTTTCTCACTCTCTGATATTCTCTCTTTCTCCCACTGTCTCCTCTCGTACTTTCTCTCTATCCTATGTTTACTCTCCCATTTTTTTTTTGTCACTCTCTCATATTCTCTCTCATATTTTCTCTACCTCTCAATCCCTCATTCTATCTCTCTCATATACTCTCCCTCTATTTCTCTCTCATTCTTTATTTCTCTCTTATTCGTTCTTTCTCTCTTTTTCTCTCTCTATTTCTCTAATTATCTTCTCTATATCTCTCTCTGTTTCTTTTTTTTCTCTTTCTCCCTTTTTCTCTCTCACTCTCTTTTTTCCTTCTCTCTTCTCTCTCTTTCTCTATCTTTCTCTCTCTCACTCTCTTTTCTCTCTCTCTCTTTCTTCTCTCTCTTTCTTTCTCTTTTTCTCTCTCTCTTTTTATCTCTCTCTTTCTCACTCTCTTCTCTCTCTCTCTTTCCTTTTCTCTCTCACTGTCTTTTATCTCTTTTCTCTCTCTTTCTCTCTCTCACTCTCTTCTCTCTCTCTCTTTCTTTCTCTTTCTTCTCTCTTTCTTTCTCTTTCTCTCTCTTACTTTTCTCTCTTTCTCTCTCTTTGTTTTTCTCTCTTCTCTCTCTTTCTCTCTTCTCTCTCTCTTTCTTTATCTCTATCTTCTCTCTTTCTCTCTTCTTATTCTCTTTCTTCTCTCTCTTTCTATCTCTCTTCTCTCTCTCTCACACTCTTTTCTCTCTCTCTTTTCTCTCTCTTCTCTCTCTTTCCCTCTTTCTCACTCTATTTTCTCTCTCTTTTCTCTCTCTCTTACTTTCTTTCTCTCTTCTCTCTCTTTCTCTCTCTTACTCTATTTTCTCTCTCTCTACACTCTTTCTTTCTCTCTCTCTCTTTCTAACTATCTGCTCTCTCTTTCTCTCTCTCACTCTCTTTTCTCTCTCTTTCTCACTCTCTTCTCTTTCTGTCTCTCTTTCTTTCTCTCTATCTCTCTATTTTCTCTCTCTTTCTCTCTATCTCTCTCTTTCTCACTCTCCTCTCTCTTTTTCTCTCTCTATCTCTTTCTTTTCTCTCTCTCCTCTCTCTTTCTCTCTATCTCTCTTTCTCACTCTCCTCTCTCTCTCTTTCTTTCTCTCTCTCTTTCTTTCTCCCTCTCTTATCTTTCTTTCTCTCTTTCTCTCTCTCACTCTCTTTTCTCACTCTCTTTCTTTCATTCTTTATTTCTTTCTCTCTCACTTTCTCACTCACTTCTCTTTCTTTCTTTCTTTCTTTCTTTCTTTCTTTCTTTCTTTCTTTCTTTCTTTCTTTCTTTCTTTCTTTCTTTCTTTCTTTCTTTCTCTTTCTTCTCTCTCTTTCTTTCTTTCTCTCTTTCTCACTATTCTCTCTCTCTTTCTCTCACTCTCTTTTCTCTCTTTCTTATCTCTCTTTCTTTCAATCTCTCTTCTCTCCCTTTCTCTCTCTCACTCTCTTTTCTCTCTCTCTCTCTTTTTCTTTCTCTCTCTTCTCTCTCTTTCTCTATCTCTATTTTATTTCTCTCTTTCTTCTCTCTCTTTATTTCTATCTCTCTTCTCTTCCCTTCTCTCTCTCACTCTCTCTCTCTTTCTTTCTCTCTCTTCTATATCTTCTCTCTAATTCTCTCTCACTCTCTTTTCTCTCTCTCTTCTCTCTCTTACTTTCTCTCTTTCTTACTCTCTTCTCTCTCTCTCTTTCTCTCTTCTCTCTCTTTCTCTCTCTCACACTCTCTTTTCTCTCTCTCTCTTCCTTCTCTCTCTTTCTCTCTCTCACTCTCTTTTCTCTCTCTTTCTTTCATTCTTTATTTCTTTCTCTCTCACTTTCTCACTCACTTCTCTCTCTTTCTTTCTCTCTCTTCTATCTCTTTCTTTCTTTCTCACTCTTCTCTCTCTCTTTCTCTTACTCTCTTTTATCTCTCTCTTTCTCCTCTCTCTTTCTTTCAATCTCTCTTCTCTCCCTTTCTCTCTCACTCTCTTTTCTCTCTCTCTCTCTTTTTCTTTCTCTCTTTTCTTTCTCTTTCTCTCTCACTCTACTTTATCTTCTCTCTCTTTCTCTCTCACTCTCTTTTATTTCTCTTTTTCTTCTCGCTCTTTATGTATATCTCTCTTATTTTCCTTTCTCTCTCACTCTCTCTCTCTCTTTCTCTCTCTCCTCTCTATTTCTCTCTCACTCTCTTTTCTCTCTCTTCTCCTTTCTCTCTTTCTCACTCTCTTCTCTCTCTTTCTTTCTCTCTTCTCTCTCTTTCTCACTCCCTTTTCTCTCTCTCTTTCTCTCTCTCTCTTTTCTCTCTCTCTTTTCTCTCTCTCTCTCTCTAAAATAAATGCAGAAAATAAAAAAAGATGGAAACATAATAATTTATACAAAGTGTTTTGCTCAATTTGTTATTTTTACAGTTCTAATCCAAATATTGTATAATCCTGGAAAACTTACTTAAAGGGGTGTTCCCATCTCAGTAATGTATGAGATATCCACAGGATATACCACAGGGTATCCCGACTCTGGGACTATTTATAGAATAGGGGTCCTCTGTCCTCGCCCCACCCAGTGAGGCGGCTGCTGCATCCAGGTGAACAATGAATGTAGAGTTGGCTATTTTTGTAACTCCCATAGAAGTGAATAAATAAGAGCCAAGTGCGTGCAGAATAGTAACCCAACAAGCGTATATTAATTATTTTGAGTGAGTTTTGAAGGTCCACCATGGTCTGCGATACCCTGTATGTACTAGTATTTACTGATGAGCTTCAGCTTCTGGTGGCCAAGTGAAAAGTTCTTCTCCAAGCTGCCCGGCCTTTTGATTGTGTCTTTCAGAGTCTCAATTCTACATTTATGTTTTCTTGTAGCTGGTAATCCTCATTATCTTTATCATTGAACTCTTCTGGACATATATTTTTTGGTTTTGAGTCTTCTGATAAGATGTCAAGGTTTGGTCAACAAGTGGATGGTCCTCAAGAGAGATATTTGCCTTCATATGGATTTGAGTCATACACAGTATTCTCAAAGTTCAAACCCACCAATACCTATTGTTCTATATCTTTATTTATCTATAGTTCAATAACATAAGGAAACAAAGGGGAATATATTTGATCTGGTAATTCTATATATTACATTTGAAAATGTTTTGTAGGAACCTTGTCTCATACTAAGGGTTGGTCTGAATTTCTTGACGTCTAGATCCTCTATTACTAATGCTAGGTTGTCCACCAAAAGTAGAACCTCTGGTACCGCAACTAATGTAGTGCTGACTAACCAGCTCACAAACTTTGAGGGACCTTTTCGTCCTTCATTGTTAACCCCCTGAAACAGAGGTAGGTCAGATCCCCAGATCACGGCACCCACAGGAATTACTGACTGGTGGCTGGTAAACTACTAAATGAAGATTTCAGAAAGGATGTAACCATAAATACAGATGCGTAAGGCACAGAACCAGTAAGGGTCAATACCATGAAAGAGTAAAAGCTGGGTAGAAGTATAGGAGAAGATCCAACACATCGCCAGAAGACAATAACAGGGAATCGAGACAGGAAGTACCATGTGTAAAGCCAAAGAAGCGAGGCAGGAGTGAAGGTCAGGACAAGGGTAAAATAACCAGAAATCGGGAATTACAATAGGAACACTGCTAGCAGTTAGGGACAAATGCAGTTTGGAGGGCCGGGGGTCAATCCGATAGGTTCTTTGCAGTGACATTATTCAGTCGCGCTTGTGGCTATGGCAGCCAGACACAGCCAGGAATGGAGAGCAGAGAGTTGTAGCCAGATGTGGTTAGTTTGAACGATCACGGATTGTTTATTATTTAGTCTGAGGTACGTCTACACACAGAACAATGGATATTCAAAAATCTATCCAAATAATTTTTTTGTAAAAAAAAAAAAGAAGTGATAAAAAAATGCCAATAATGCATGTGTTCTAATGATAAAAAAAATTGATTTATAGATATTGCATTTCAAAGAGTTGAGCACAATGGATCTTCCCATTAACAAAACACTTGCCACTGAAGTCATCCTCCTTGGATTTTCCAAAAATGTTAACATCAACTTTGCCTTTTTCTGTTTCTTTTCCATCATCTATTTGGTAACTATATTTGGCAATGGCTTCATGGTGTGTGTTGTCATCTTCAATTCCCATTTACACACTCCCATGTACTTTTTCCTCTGCAATTTAGCTTGTATAGACTTTTTTTATTCTTCAAGAACCGTACCAAAACTGCTAGTAGACCTCTTCTCCGCTAGCGGAAAAACAACACTTCAAATATGTGGCTTTCAAGTCTATGTTGGACTTTTTCTAGGAGGAAGCGAATGTCTGCTACTTGTCCTCATGGCGTATGACCGATATGTCGCCATTTGTAAACCACTTTACTATCATGTTCTTATGAGGTGGAGCATTTGCTATTGGCTCGTTGCCTTGGTTTGGTTTTCAGGTTGTATGACATCTGTGATTTTATTTTTACTAATGCCAATGAGGCTTTGTAACCCAAACCAACTGAATCATTATACCTGTGAAGTCCTTGTAATAATCAAGATGTCATGTGACAGTGCTGAGAAGAATGACCTTATGGTTATTTTTATGATTTTATTCTTTCTTCTCTTGCCCTTTATACTTATTTCGCTATCTTATGCTTGTATTATATCCTCTGTGGTAAAGATGCACTCTGCTGGAAAATCTAAAGCTTTTTCTACATGTTTCTCCCATGTTACAGTGGTGCTCTTGTTCTACGGGACAATATTGATTATCCATCCTGCACATTCCTCAAAAAATGCAGAAAATTTTGGAAAATATATGTCAGTTTTTTATGCTATTATAAATCCCATGTTAAATCCACTTATTTATAGTCTAAAAAACAAAGAGATCACCAAAATATTCTACGCACAGAAGACTTTCTTACACCATGAATAAAAAATGTTTTTCCATTGGCCTAAAACGGTAAAAGAATAAAGTTTTTGATATACAATACTTTTCGTACCATTTCCAACTGTTCCTGTGTTACTTGGTCCCTCCCTTCTGTCCGTGTACATTCTGCTAGGATAATGTGCTGTCTGTAGAGACAACACGTCACATGACCACGGCGGCCAATAATTATGAAAGTGACATCACTATTAATGACGTCACCAGGGCAGGCATAAAAGGCCACCGCGGTCAAGTGTCCTATCATCCCTATGGACGATACGTCCCTATGTAGAAATGTACATAGACAGAGGAGGTATATCAAGTAGACCAGTGTGTAGGAATTATTCTACTATTATAGGCCAATAGAAATTCCAGTAATCTTTTTAGGCCAGGATCACACACAGTTTCTGGGCAGTTTTTTGTGGAAGATTTTGGCTCTGTTTTTTGAGTCGATCCAAAAGGAAGGAAAGGTATAAAGAAATGACTGATGCATCTCTTTTCTTTCGTGTCCACTTCTGAATTTGGCTAAAAAATACGGAGCCAAAAACGGCATCAAAACTGTGTGTGTGCGCCAGGCCTTAAAGCTAGAATCACACATGCAGTTTTCATGGCAGTTTTTGAAGAAGTTATTAGTGCCAAAGCCAGACGTGGATCCAAAAAGAACAAAAAGTATCCGTGTTGGGCTAAAAAAAAAAACTGCATCAAAGACTGCCACAAAAATTTAATGTGATTCCTCTTCATTTTTGAAGCGGGTTTGAATTGCACAAATGGAGTCTACTTCAGTGTATTCTCAATTGAAGAACAAGTATATTACACATTCCTGCTCCTAACAGAAATATATTGAAATGCAAAGCACAAAAAAAAAAATGGTGGTAGTGATTCTATTGGTTTTGTGTTTTCTGTATGACTATAGCTTGCAGGGTGCCACATTAGTGATGTTCAGATTTGCTATAGGGGAATATTTACAATAATTCTGACAGAATCTCAAAGATCGTATTTTTTCTTTTTTTTATAAGTGGACAGTAAAGATGATCGACATTTGGTAGATGGACAGATTTATTTTCATGGAACCGTATTCAATTCAGATTAGAAAATTAAAGCCGAAATTCTGAAACCAAATCAGGGTTGCGAACCTCCACTTCAGAAATTTCTGGACAACTGAACTAAAAATCACGGACAGACCAAGATTTTTACGGACAAATTACAAAGTCATTTCCTGTGCACTGAGCAGGATGCTAGGAGGACTCACCGATCACAGCTCCGCTTGTAGCTTTCCCGCTAACTCAGGTGATGTTTTCTCTGATTAGAGACGTTCACTTTCCCTTTTTTTCTCCATCCGGCCCAGACCACTGTGACGATTTATTCCAGCCACTACACGTATCTGCAGAATTTGAGACACAGACATGTTGGTTTCTTGCTTTTTCAGCATCCTCCCCACCTATACCCCATCCTCTAAACAAACTCGTAACCCACAGTGACCAAGACAGTAATAATGATCCATCAGTGCTCGACAAAATAAAAGTGCCCCCTCAGTAACCGTGCCCCCTGCAGATACCACCACACTCAACCTGCCTTGTAAATAGCGCCACACAGCCCGCCTTGTAGATAGCACCACACAGCTCCCTCTTGTAAAGAGCGCTACACAGCCCGCCTTGAAAATATCGCCACACGGCCTGCCTTGTAGATAGCACCACACCGCTCCCTCTTGTAAATAGCGCCACACAGCCCGCCTTGAAAATATCGCCACACAGCCCACCTTGTAAATAGCGCCACACAGCCCGCCTTGTAAATAGCGCCACACAGCCCGCCTTGTAAATAGCGCCACACAGCCCGCCTTGAAAATATCGCCACACAGCCCGCCTTGTAAATAGCGCCACACAGCCCGCCTTGTAAATAGCGCCACACAGCCCGCCTTGTAAATAGCGCCACACAGCCCGCCTTGAAAATAGCACCACACAGCCCTCCCTTGAAAATGGCACCACACAGCCCCCCCTTGAAAATAGCACCACAACCCCCCCTTGAAAATAGCACCACAGCCCCCCCTTAAAAATAGCACCACTGCCCCCCCTTGAAAATAGCACCACACAGCCCCACACCTTGAAAATAGCACCACAGTCCCCCCCTCGAAAATAGCACCACTGCCCCCCCTCCCTTGAAAATAGCACCACTGCCACCTTTCTTGAAAATAGCACCACTGCCCCGCCCCCTTAAAAATAGCACCACAGCCCCCCCTTGAAAATAGCACCACTGCCCTCCCCCCTTGAAAATACCAGCACACAGCCCCCCACCTTGAAAAAAACACCACACTGCAAACAGAGCGGAGAGCGTAAGTAGTAGCCTACCGCTCTCCGCTCTGCCTGACATGATTTACCAATAGGAGGAGCCGAGGAGGTCAGGTCATGCAGCGGCTTCGTTCCACTTCTGATGTGAGGTCAGGTGACAGGTCAGATGACTGGCTTGGTCCACTCCTGGCACCGACCTCGCTTGCGGCCGGCCTGCATAATTTCAGATTCTGCAGAAGTCAAGCGGAATCTGAAAATATTCACGGCCGCGGCCACTCTACCTTTGCACTGCGCATGTACATTTTGGCTCATTCGCAGTGCAAAGTTCCGGGAAAATAAGGAAAAATCCCGGACGCTATGGACGGCAGAAAAAAACACCTATATTTGCAAATTGACGTCTCCCTAGTGCATTGTCCTCTATTGAACCCATTGACCTAAAATCAATGTGTTGAAGGGATTTTGTGAATTTAACGTTTCATGACCTCAATAGGTTAATATGTCATAAAACACTAAGCGTTTGTTGTTTTTAGGTGCCGAAATAGGTGATATTTCCCAAATATGGGTCAAAATGTTCAGTCTGGGTCATAATTATAAGGGTCATATCGAATATTGTCCATCCCTTCACCCACCAGCATTTAGGAGATCCATGTAAAGGTTAAGCCTCATTCACACATTGCATAAGCAAATATCAGCAGCACTGGACAAAAGGATATAAGTTGGGTGCAAGCCTCTAAGGTCACAGTCCAATGACCCTTCAATATACGTAAAAAGGAAAGTGAGGCAGCACTACCAAATTTGTGAAAATAATGATCCGTTTATTCCACTCGTGTGCGACGTTTCAGCTCAGTGTGAGCCTTTCTCAAGCATGCTTTCACAAATAGATTTCATCAGTATTTTACATCAATATTTTTAATCCATTATAGGACTGGATCCTAAACACCGGGGAAATATAATGGGAAAATATATACTTCCTCTCTTTTTTGGTATTGACTCCTATGGGCTTCAAAATACTGATAAATTCTGCAATGTGTGAACGAGGCCTTAGGGTGAAGGTACACATTTGCCGGCCGAGATGCGGTGAAAACCTACAACTGTGAAAGTACAACTCCCAGCATGATCTGACAAATGATCAGAGCATTCTTGGTCAACGGTACCACATACACTGTCAGCCACATCAGTAGAAAATGCCCGATGAGACCTTGGGAGACATCAAACAAGACCAGATCACAAATGAAATTCAGATCCCAGACCAAACCCCTAAGTTAATGCAAACCCCAGATCAGAATCTAGAATTAATTGAGACACCAAACCAAGTAGATTACTTAGACCACAGATCACTGTCACCCCCAGTCCCAGAGATAAAACATAATGTAACTGAAAAACATGTAATAAAAAGTTTTCGACCTCTAATTCTATACATATGTCAAATAAAGGGATTATTACTATTTATGGGGAAGCTAAAGGGGTATTCCCATCACAGACATTTATGGCATTTCCACATGATATGCCATAAATGACCTATAGATGCGGATCCCACCTCTGGGCACCGCACCTATCTCTAGAACATCTCTATGTTATTTACGGAACAGGGAGCTACAGAGACCTCGGTGTACAATGCTATTTCCGTAAAACCCATTCTCTTCTATGAGAGTTACTGAAAGAGCTAGCTCTGCATGCTCGGCTGTTTCTGTAGTACAAGCCGGAGTCCAGCGACATCGGTAGAAGGTAGGACGTGGGGGTCAGGGGGCCCTGTTCTGGAGATAGGTATGGGTTCCAGAGGTGGGACCTGCCTCTGTTAAATTATGACCAGGGAGAGTGGTTATGGTCTACGGCCTGGAGTAAACACCAGCTAGTAATAAGAATACCTCTGCCATCCATGTAGACAGCTCAAGTAAATTATTAAAAAGTTTATTCTGAAAAAAAGTCAGCCACCCTGAAACCTCCGACTATCGAGAGACTCAGAAGCCTGTAAAAGAGCAAAACTGACCAAGACCTGAAAGATCACCCCCCTTTTTAGCGCTATGGTGACCAAAAGACAACGATTCAGTTTTTTTTTTTTGTTTTAATTACATTTTTTTTTTACACACCTGAAAATGTATTTAACTTTTTTTTTTTTACACACATGTTGTTAGTTCCCCTAGGGGACTTGAACCAGCTGTCATTAGATCGCTGGTAAAATGCACTACACCGCATTCCAAATTATTATGCAAATATAATTTTTCGCTGATTTTCCTAAATAGTCGATGCAAATGACAGTCAGTATAATCTTCAAGCCATCAACCGTTAGAGTATAATGCAAATTTTATTGAACAAAAAACTCAAAATGCACTGTTTCAAATTATTATGCACAACAGAGATCAAAACATTTTAAAGGTTGTAAAGAGAACTAAAATGGTAATTTGTTGAATTTGCTGCATCAAGAGGTCATATTTACAGAAATCAAAAGCTCTTTCAATAAAAAAAAACTTATCAGGCCAAGTTACATGTTAACATAGGACCCCTTCTCTGATTTCACCTTCACAATTCTTGCATCCATTGAATTTGTGAGTATTTGGACCAGAGACCCTAAAGGGGCCTACCAGCTCTCTCCCCATGATTCCAGCCCAAAACATGACTCCGCCACCTCCTTGCTGACGTCACAGCCTTGTTGGGACATGGTGGCCATTCACCAACCATCCGCTACTCAATCCATTTGGACCATCCAGGGTTGCACGGCACTCATCAGTAAACAACACGGTTTGAAAATTAGTCTTCATGTATTTCTGAGCCCACTGCAACCGTTTCTGCTTGTGAGTAGAGATGAGCGAACCGGTACAACCGAACCCGGTTTCGGTCCGAACATCAGGAAAAGTTCGGTTCGCAGCGAATCCGAACTTCACCGGGTTCGGCCGAACACGTTTTGACCGTACCCGGCTAATGAGTCAGGGTGCTGAAAGAGTTAAGCGATCGGCAGTAACTGTTTCAGCACCCTGGACAGTGACTTCCGATCACAATATACATCAACGTGTAAAAAAAATAGAAGTTCCTACTTACCGATAACTCCCTGCTTCTTTCTCCAGTCCGACCTCCCGGGACGACAATTTAGTCCAAGTGACCGCTACAGCCAATCACAGGCCAATCACAGGCTGCAGCCAATCACAGGCCAATCCCAGGCTGCAGCGGTCACATGGACTGCCGCGTCATCCAGGGAGGTCGGCTGGATGCCGAAAGAGGGACGCGTCACCAAGGCAATGGTGACGCGTCCCTCTCTTGACATCCAGCCCGACCTCCCTGGATGACGCGGCAGTCCATGTGACCACTGCAGCATGTGATTGGCTGCAGCGGTCACATTGGCTGAAACATCATCCAGAGATGTCAGGCCGGATGTCGAGAGGGACGCGTCACCAAGGCAACGGCCGGGAGGCCGGACTGGAGGAAGAAGCAGGAAGTTATCGGCAAGTACGAACGTCTTTTCTTTTTTACAGGTTGCTCTATATTGTGATCGGAATTCACTGTCCAGGGTGCTGAAAGAGTTACTGCTGATCAGTTAACTCTTTCAGCACCCTAGACAGTGACTATTTACTGACGTTGCCTAGCAACGCTGCCGTAATGCCAGGTGCACACATGTAGCCACCCGTCATTACGGGAGCTTCATATACGATTTTTATGGGCTTTATTGAATTACAGGTTCGGTCCGAACTAGTTCGGACCGAATTGAACTTTTTCAAGAAATTCGGCGAACCAGCCGAACCGAACTTTTCATAAGTTCGCTCATCTCTACTTGTGAGCATTGTTTAGGGGTGGCCGAATAATAGCTTTATGCACATTTGCAAACCTCTGGAGGATCCTTCACCTTGAGGTTTGCGGGACTCCAGAGGCACCAGCGGCTTCAAATACCTGTTTGCTGCTTTGCAATGGCATTTTAGCAGCTGCTCTCCTAATCCTATTAATTTGTCTGGCAGAAACCTTCCTCATTATGCCTTTATCTGAACGAACCCATCTGTGCTCTGAATCAGCCAAAAATCTCTTCACAGTACGATGATAGACCTTAAGTTTTCTTGAAATATCCAATGTTTTCATACCTTGTACAAGGTACTGCACTATTTCACGCTTTTCAGCAGCAGAGAGATCCTTTTTATTTCCCATATTGCTTGAAACCTGTGGCCTGCTTAAAGGGAACCTGTCACCAGCATTTTAGCTATAAAGCCAGCAATACCTGGTGAAAGTGGGTGAAAAATCATTGTCATCTAGGCTATAAATATGTTCTAAGTAAGCTCTGTACCTTTAGTATTCCGTTTTTCAGTGGTCCCACTCCGTATGCAAATGAGCAGAAAAGAGTCAAATCTTCATCTGAAAAGAGTCAGATTTTCATTCCTCCAGCGTCTCAGAGTGGACTCCACCTCCTTCTTTTTGATTGACAGCTCCTTAGCCAATCAGGGCTGGACAGGTGGCGGCGGTGGGCGGGGTTAAGAAGCTGCATCCCAGAGGGGAAACTAATTACCATAAAAGCCGGGAAGAGTTTAAACGGCTACATTTACAGACAGAGGAGGACTTCAGGAAAGAAGAGAACAGGAACGAACTCTGGACAGCTGCGGCCATTGAGGGGTCAGGCGAGTTTAACAGGTAAGATGTTGATGACAGGATCCCTTTAATAATGTGGAACGTCCTTCTTAAGTAGTTTTCCTTTGATTGGGCACACCTGGCAAACTAATTATCACAGGTGTCTGAGATTGATTACAATGATCCAAAGAGCCCTAAGACACAATACCATCCATGAGTTTAATTGAAAAACGAATAATTAAATGTTTATGACACTTAAATCCAATGTGCATAATAATTTGGAACACGGTGTAAGTGGCAACAGGTATTTGTTCTTGACCGTGATCTGGTTGAGACCACGGTAGTCAATGCATGGGGTCAAAGGGATCCGTCTCTCTTTTTAACGAAGAAGAACCCAGCCACGGCCAGGGAGGAAGACTTTTGTATGAAACCCCTCTCCAAATTCTCCTTGATATAGGCCAACATGGATAGAGACTCTGGCAAGGAGAGTGTTAGGGATCTGCCAGGTACTACGTCTAGGTATACTCCTGGAATTAATCAATCCACACCTGAGGCCAGACCTGTTCGACTGACACCATCTCCCACCAACCAGGGTGGCAGGCTCAGGAGTGGGAGAGCCTATCGCGGCCTGGTCAGTCGGAGTTAGCTCCGCCCCCTGTCCTTTATTACCTGCCCTGTTCTCTTCCTCAGTGCTTGTAATTCTTCTGGATTCCTGGCCTCACTGCTGCTTGCTCCAGCCTGCTTCTGCCGTGCTTCTGCCTTGCTGCAGTTCCGCTTAACCTGCTTTGCTTTGCCCCTGGCTTGCTTCCTTCTCCGTGCTCACTTTGGTATACTCCACTTCATCCTGGTCCTGACTACTCATTCACCGCGGCGTTCCGTGGCTACTGCCCCTTCCCTTGCGTGTTCCCTGTTTGTTCTCCCGTGCACTTAGACAGCGTAGGGACCACCGCCCAGTTGTACCCCGTCGCCTAGGGCGGGTCGTTGCAAGTAGGCAGGGACAGGGCGGTGGGTAGATTAGGGCTCACTTTCCCTTCACCTCCTTCCTGCCATTACATAATTACAAGCCCCTACCTAGTCTACCATTTCTCCTACGCTGACGCTATCATGGACCCCCTTGAGACCCTGACCCAGCAGATGCAGGGCCTCTCCCTACAGGTCTAGGCCCTGGCCCAGAGGGTCAACCAGGGTGACGCTGCCTTAGTAGTAACCCTCACCTCACCTCTAGAACCCGACCTCAAGTTACCTGACCGGTTCTCAGGGGACCGTAAGACGTTTCTCTCCTTCCGGGAGAGTTGCAGACTGTATTTCCGCCTAAAACCCCACTCCTCAGGTTCCGAGAACCAGCAGGTGGGTATCATCATATCCCGACTCCAGGAAGGGCCCCAAGAGTGGGCCTTTTCCTTGGCTCCTGACGCCCCTGAACTTTCCTCTGTTGATCGTTTTTTCTCTGCCCTCGGACTCATTTACGACGATACTGACAGGACTGCTTTAGCCGAGAGTCAGCTGGTGACCTTACGTCAGGGTAGGAGACCGGTTGAGGAATACTGTTCTGATTTTAGAAAGTGGTGCGTAGCTTCTCGGTGGAACGATACGGCCCTAAGGTGCCAGTTTAGGTTAGGATTATCTGACGCCCTGAAGGATCTGCTGGTTAGCTACCCCTCTTCTGACTCCCATGACCAGGTTATGGCCCTAGCAGTACGACTTGACCGACGTCTCAGGGAACGTCAGCTTGAACGCTTCAATGTGCTCCCCTCTGACTTTTTTGCGATCCCCCCCGAGGACCCGTCTCCTTGCCCCTCCACGGAGGACTCGGAGGTACCTATGCAACTCGGGGCCTCCATATCCCCTCGACAACGTAGGGAGTTTCGCAGAATGAATGGTCCCTGCTTCTACTGTGGGGACGACAAGCATCTACTGAACACCTGTCCCAGGCGCAAGAATAAGAAGCCGGAAAACTTCCGCGCCTAAGTGATCATCGGTGAGGTCACTTGGGCGCACAGGTATTTCCCGTTAATGTGAAACGCAATAAAATTTTGCTTCCCTTTCAGGTCTCGTTTGCTGGCCGGTCTACCACGGGCAGTGCTTTCGTGGATTCTGGCTCATCTGCTAATATCATGTCTGTGGAATTTGCTATGTCTCTAAAGATGCCTTTTATTGATTTACCTTATCCTATCCCTATAGTAGGTATCGACTCCACTCCTCTTGCTAATGGTTATTTTACTCAGCATACTCCTGTTTTTGAACTCCTGGTTGGCTCTATGCATTTGGAGCAGTGCTCTGTACTGGTGATGCAGGGATTATCGTCTGATCTGGTATTAGGTCTTCCCTGGTTGCAGTTGCATAATCCCACGTTTGATTGGAATACTGGGGATCTCACCAAATGGGGTAGTGAATGTCTTATGTCATGTCTTTCTGTTAACTCTATTTCTCCCCGGGAGGAGGTAAACACGCTTCCTGAGTTTGTTCAGGACTTCGCCGATGTGTTTTCTAAGGAGGCCTCCGAGGTGTTGCCCCCCCATAGAGATTACTATTGCGCCATCGATTTGCTGCCTGGTGCCAAGCTTCCTAAGGGTAGGATATTTAATCTTTCATGTCCTGAACGTGAAGCTATGAGGGTGTATATCCAAGAATGCCTGGCCAAGGGTTTCATTCGCCCCTCGACTTCTCCTGTAGGTGCTGGCTTCTTCTTCGTGGGGAAGAAGGATGGTGGTC
Organism: Rhinoderma darwinii; assembly: GCF_050947455.1. Taxonomy (NCBI): domain Eukaryota; kingdom Metazoa; phylum Chordata; class Amphibia; order Anura; family Rhinodermatidae; genus Rhinoderma; species Rhinoderma darwinii. Next base: position 9,903,812 of record NC_134690.1, on the reverse strand, counting down.
TTAGGCCGTGCATTGATTATCGTAACCTGAATAAGGTCACCGTAAGGAACCAGTACCCACTTCCTTTGATTCCGGATCTTTTTAATCAGGTTCAGGGAGCCCAATGGTTTTCTAAGTTCGATCTACGGGGGGCATATAACCTTATCCGCATCAAAGAGGGGGATGAGTGGAAAACTGCGTTCAACACACCCGAGGGTCATTTCGAATACCTGGTCATGCCCTTTGGGTTGTGTAATGCCCCTGCTGTCTTCCAGAATTTTATTAATGAAATCCTGAGAGATTACCTGGGTAATTTTCTTGTTGTGTACCTTGATGACATACTGGTGTTTTCCAAGGACTGGTCCTCCCACGTGGAGCATGTCAGGAAGGTGCTCCAGGTCCTTCGGGAGAATAATCTGTTTGCTAAGACTGAAAAATGTGTCTTTGGGGTACAGGAGATACCATATTTAGGGCAAATCCTCACTCCTCATGAATTCCGCATGGACCCTGCCAAGGTTCAGGCTGTGGCGGAATGGGTCCAACCTGCCTCCCTTAAGGCGTTACAGTGTTTTTTAGGGTTCGCCAACTATTACAGGAGATTTATTGCCAACTTCTCGGTCGTCGCTAAGCCTCTTACGGACCTTACTCGCAAGGGTGCTGATGTCCTCCATTGGCCCCTTGAGGCCGTCCAGGCCTTTGAGACCCTAAAGAAGTGCTTTATCTCGGCCCCCGTGCTGATTCAGCCCAACCAAGAAGAGCCATTTATTGTGGAGGTTGACGCATCCGAGGTGGGAGTGGGGGCCGTCTTGTCCCAGGGTACCAGCTCCCTCACCCATCTCCGCCCCTGTGCTTACTTCTCTAGGAAGTTTTCGCCCACGGAGAGTAACTATGATATTGGCAACCGCGATCTTCTAGCCATTAAATGGGCTTTTGAAGAGTGGCAGCACTTCCTGGAGGGGGCCAGACACCAGGTAACGGTCCTTACGGATCACAAGAATCTGGTTTTCCTAGAATCGGCCCGGAGGCTTAATCCTAGACAAGCTCGGTGGGCACTATTCTTTACCAGATTTAATTTCTTGGTTACCTATAGGGCTGGGTCCAAGAATATTAAGGCTGATGCTCTGTCACGTAGTTTCATGGCCAATCCTCCTTCCGAGAAGGATCCTGCTTGTATTTTACCCCCTGGTATAATCGTTTCTGCCACGGATTCTGATTTAGCTTCTGATATCGCGGCTGATCAGGGTGCAGCTCACGGGGACGTCCCTGGGGACAAACTGTTTGTTCCCCTGCAATACCGGCTAAGGGTACTCAGGGAAAACCATGACTCCGCTCTATCTGGTCATCCTGGCATCTTGGGCACCAAACACCTCATTACCAGAAACTATTGGTGGCCTGGGTTGCCTAAAGACGTTAGGGCTTACGTCACCACTTGTGAGGTTTGCGCTAGGTCCAAAACCCCTAGGTCCCGACCTGCGGGCCTACTACGTTCCTTGCCCATTCCCCAGAGACCTTGGACCCATATCTCCATGGATTTTATCACCGATTTGCCTCCATCTCAGGGCAAGTCGGTGGTGTGGGTGGTAGTAGACCGCTTCAGCAAGATGTGCCACTTTGTGCCCCTTAAGAAGCTACCTAACGCCAAGACGTTAGCTTCTTTGTTTGTGAAACACATCCTGCGTCTCCATGGGGCCCCAGTCAATATCGTTTCTGACAGAGGGGTACAATTTGTTTCCTTATTTTGGAGAGCTTTTTGTAAAAAGTTGGAGATTGATCTGTCCTTCTCCTCCGCCTTCCATCCCGAAACTAATGGCAAAACGGAAAGGACTAACCAATCCCTGGAACAATATTTAAGGTGTTTCATCTCTGACTGTCAATTCGATTGGGTCTCATTCCTTCCCCTTGCTGAATTTTCCCTGAATAACCGGGTCAGTAACTCGTCAGGGGTCTCCCCGTTTTTCTGTAATTTCGGGTTTAACCCAAGGTTCTCCTCCGTTTCCCCTAGTTGTTCCAATAATCCTAAGGTAGAGGATGTTCATCGGGAACTGTGCACGGTCTGGGCCAAGGTTCAGAAGATACTGTACCTAAATGGAGGACACCAAACGGTTCCCTAGAGAATTCATGGTTAATGGCCCATCACAATAATGTGCGGACACTGTCGGGAACCGAGCCTCAGGCCCAAACTAAGCATGGCGGTACCGGTGGACCCACTGGATATACAACAAAACCTATAACTAGGAGTCTGACACACGAGAATAGGGTTAAAAGATATGAAAGTTTATTGAGACAAATTAAAAATACAAATAATCACATGTATAAAATTAGTAGAGATGTGAACCACAGGAAACAATGGACAGCCAGAACAAATATCTCACAGAACAACGCTGTGCAGACAAACTGAGCACACCTGTGTTAAATAACAGTCATAGTGGTGTACAAACAGCTAATCATGGGACACTTGGTAGGTGCTGGGAGACGAATGCAACAAAGGTATATAGATGTTGGTAATTAATCTGCACAGTATGTCTCAAGCAGTAATGAATCACAGTTACAAAAAGAGCACATGCAGCGAGTGACCGAAGATCAAAAATACATAATAATGAACTGTGCAAATGTGCACATGTCTCTTACCCATGACAGGATGCAAATGCAAATGACTGGCGTCCACCCCGACGCGCGTTTCGGCCCGGAAGCCTTCGTCTGGGGGTGGTGTCAGAGCCCACTCTCCAGCCTTTTAAGGTAGTCCCCCTCCAATCCCCAAGTTTGAAGAAGTACGTCAAACCCATCAAAAACAGCTGTAGAAATCAGCTGTAAGCACAGCATCGCGGGCCGGCCTGTTAGCATCCAGGTCACCGACCCGGAAGCAGAAGGTGCAGACAACACCAATCCCACATCAGAGTCAGAGACAGGACGCCAAGGGCCGGGTCGCGGTGCCGCGCATGCGCACAGCATAGAGAAAACCCGTATGAAGAATTCTGCAAACAGTGTGCACTGCCACCACCAGGGGCACATTTGACATTAAGCAGAAAAGGTACAAAGAGAATGCCCATAAGAAAATGAGGTATCTGTCCCTAACCTTTCCCTACATTATTATGATGACACAACAGGGGACCAACAATGAACAGAAGTAGGGTATATATGATGTTGTGTTTGGAGTAGATGAATAAGAAAGAATAAATAAAAGAAACAGCAGGATGAATGAATAAATAAATAACACCCCACCGCAATTGTAATAGTACAGCGCTGCGCATCGTTAATGCATACATCACCAGCATAACAAACAAGTACATATATGCAAACACGCCAGCATACACAATTATTTGCTGAGTACACAATTATTTACTGAATAGCGGGTCTATTCACACGCAAGATCATTAAATAAATAGCAATGTAACAATAAATCGATTCAATATGAAAAACAACACACTATACAAGGATATATACATGGTCAATTGAATTAATGTGTATTATATATAGATGAAAAATTATTATAAATCTATACGATTCTATGCATATAACCATATATTCAAAAATATGCATATAAGTGCAAATACATCCCTATAAACAATGTGTTGGTATACTCTTCTATGTCCATTATCCACATTTTGCTTGTGAGTGTAACCAGCAATGTAAAACAGGTGATGTGTACAATAAAAGTAGCAATAGATAATGCACCCAACTATACAAAAATACATATGCAATACTAAATACATGTTTATATGGGCACATGTGCTGCATAAACAACAATTATTAGAAATAATTGTTGAAAGTAAACAGTACTCAATGGTGCCAGAAGAACCAATATTGTAAACTGTAAAGTGCCAATATATAGTAACACCAGACAAATGGTGAAAAAATATATATATATATATAAAAATTCAATGATGTATATGTACACCTATATCCATCAAACAATGTCAATGCACCTACATGTGTAAATACATCGAACAGAGATAGTCTTTATTAAACATGATCCTTATTAGATTCCAACATAAATTACAAAAATAAATAAATATATATATATGTTATAAATTATAAAACAAAAGTATAATGGAATGAACAATACAGTGTATATGTGTTGCAATAATATCCTAGTGCCAGTGAAAAAAATATAAATGGAAAACAAGATTTACAAGTGAATTACGGTGACCCCAATGATCACAAGAACCGTGCAGGTGAAGCAAAAAAGAAAAAAACAACTGAATTATAAGTGATAAAAGAATCAATCTGACCATAAATAATGTCAATGTATGTGTAAAAACTAGTTAGATGAGAGTGAATAATGTGCAAGAATAAAAAATATATTATTTATATATTATGTATATGTATATAGGAGATTGTGTAACAAACACATAAAACCGTACGTGGTGAAGGAATCTATAAATGGGTGTGAGTAATGGATACATAAAAGCATGAATAATGAATCAATATGTTAATACATAGATGCAGATAACTAATAAAGAGAAGACGTGTACATTACATGTCAGCTGAACAATAAATATATGTTTATGTGTTTCGTCACAGGTCATAAAGTATTGTATTGAAAGCAACAACAGCGCATACATAAATCCATGCTAAACACCCTGTATCAAAGTGCAATGTCGAACGACGCAAGATGTATGGTACACTCTATAACCGCTATTGGACGTGTCACTGAGGTGGTGAGGGGGGAGGAAGTTGTCACAGGCTCTGGAGGTCAATCAGATGGTAGATTACAGCAAATACACCATATAGAAATGGCAAACTAGAAAAGCTGAAAAACAAACATGTGTTAAAAAGCGTTAAAAAATGGCTATTGCTGTACACAAAACACATTGATTAAAAACAACAACACCATGAGAGATCCTAACACCCATTACAGGAAAGCTGCAAACCCCAAGGTTTCATTTAAGCCCATTGGTTGGATAGTTTTGAGTTTCCAAATCCACTTAGCTTCTACTCGTAGTAATTTTTGCATAAGAGAGCCACCTCTCAAATCCAGCTCTACGTGATCAATGCCTTTAATTTTAAGCTCTTTAGATGCACAATTATGGTAAAGAAAAAAGTGCCGTGGCAGGGTTTTCAGAAGCTCAATGTTGTCAAGGGCCGTGCCCCTCGCTGCCTCAATACTGTTGACATGTTCTCTTGTTCTTGTTTTAAGTGCCCTAGTGCACGGTCTGGGCCAAGGTTCAGAAGAACCTAGAGGCGTCCCAGAGCGCACAAAAGATTCAGGCGGATAGTAGACGTTCTGCTAACCCCCGGTTTGTCGTCGGGGATTTGGTCTGGTTGTCGTCCAGGAACTTGCGCCTTAAGGTCCCGTCCAGGAAGTTTGCTCCCCGATTTATTGGACCTTATAAGATCATTGAAGTCCTCAACCCTGTATCCTTCCGTCTGGAGCTGCCCCCATCCTTTCGCATACATGACGTCTTCCATGCCTCCCTCCTTAAACGCTGCTCCACGTCCTGGTCCCCCTCGAGGAAACCTCCTGTTCCCGTTCTCACCCCTGAGGGGGTGGAATTCGAGGTGGCCAAGATTATGGACAGTAGGATGGTCCAGGGCTCCCTCCAGTACCTGGTCCATTGGAGAGGATACGGGCCGGAGGAGAGGACTTGGGTACCTGCCCGTGATGTTCACGCTGGGGTATTGATCAGGAGGTTCCACCTTCTCTTCCCTACTAAACCGGGTCCTCTTAGTAAGGGTCCGGTGGCCCCTCATAAAAGGGGGAGTACTGTTAGGGATCTGCCAGGTACTACGTCTAGGTATACTCCTGGGATTAATCAATCCACACCTGAGGCCAGACCTGTTCGACTGACACCATCTCCCACCAACCAGGGTGGCAGGCTCACGAGTGGGAGAGCCTATCGCGGCCTGGTCAGTCGGAGTTAGCTCCGCCCCCTGTCCTTTATTACCTGCCCTGTTCTCTTCCTCAGTGCTTGTAATTCTTCTGGATTCCTGGCCTCACTGCTGCTTGCTCCAGCCTGCTTCTGCCGTGCTTCTGCCTTGCTGCAGTTCCGCTTAACCTGCTTTGCTTTGCCCCTGGCTTGCTTCCTTCTCCGTGCTCACTTTGGTATACTCCACTTCATCCTGGTCCTGACTACTCATTCACCGCTCCGTTTCCTCGCGGCGTTCCGTGGCTACTGCCCCTTCCCTTGCGTGTTCCCTGTTTGTTCTCCCGTGCACTTAGACAGCGTAGGGACCGCCGCCCAGTTGTACCCCGTCGCCTAGGGCGGGTCGTTGCAAGTAGGCAGGGACAGGGCGGTGGGTAGATTAGGGCTCACTTTCCCTTCACCTCCTTCCTGCCATTACAGAGAGAGAATATAATCGGCCACGGGGGAGAGAGGCATTAGGAACCAGTTCAATGGGGCAGTAATGTCAGATGTGGAGGCAGCGTCTCAGCCTCTCTTTTGCTTAAGACATCTGCAAACTGAGCGAACTGCGGGGGCAGTCCCGCCAATGACTAAGGCAGAGGAGGCTGGACAGGAAGAATCTGTGACAGACAACAACCAAGGCACTTGGAGCCCCATTGGAGAACCTCTCCAGAATTCCAGTCCAGGACTGGGGCATGCAGTCGAAGCCAAGGCAGGCCCAGCAGAACAGGATTGATGGCTTTGGGCAAAACAAGGAAATAAATTAGTTCAGAATGAACGACTCCAAACTGGAGCTTCAACGGCTTGGTTTTAGAAACTATGGGATCAGGCAGAGGCAGTCCATTTACTGAGGCAGCAGCCAAAGATGTCTCCAGGGGAACTGTGGGCAACTGAAGATGATCCACTAGATCCTTTTGGATGAAGTTTTCCGCAGAACCAGAGTCAAGATAGGCAGAAACTTGATGTGTCCTCTCGCCGGATACTAGTGTCACAGGAACAGTTAGCTTGGAACAGAATGCTTTATTAGGTACTGTGGCCAAACTACAGGGAACCCCAGCAATACAAAGTCCCGCACAAGGGTACCTGGACAGTCCCTACAGTGGCTGCAGCTATGGCACGGATGGAGATGGGTGCAGTCAACGCCAGACGTGGTGGATGACAGCTGGTGCCGCATGTTGCGCCAGTCGTGGCGAATCCCTCGTGGCAGATGACACAGGAGGTGGCGGATGACACAGGTGTAGTAGACACAGGAACAAGAACACAGCACGGGATACAGGAACAGGTAACAAGGCATGGGAAAAAACTAGAACGGGAAACACTAAGGGACCATTTGCAAGACAGACTTGGGCATTACTAACAACGCTCAGGCAGAGATCAGAAGGGCTGGGGCCTTACAGGACACAGCGGACCAGAGCGGTAGTGAGCACTGGCGTCTCCTGGGAAGGAGATGGGGACCAGCGCTCACAGATCCTTACACTTCACAGGTATACCTTGGGAGTTCTCCCGACATGTACCTCGACAGAAGGCTATAACATGATGTGAACAGGGCCTTATAGATAACCGGGGCAGATCTAGCAGATCAGAAATTTCATGAACTGACTTGCGGCAAAGATGGCATCCTATGACAGTGCCATGTGTAATGTCACTAAGCTCTACATTACAACCCATACTATGTAAGTCTCCAAAATAGGGATATAATTTTCAGTGTAGGGGCCCCCTGACAGAGGTCGCCTTGTCGTGGCAGGTGGGCTCGCATATTTTGATCAAACTGAGCGCTAAGAACCTCACATTTATTAACATAATAACTATAGCAGTAATGCAATAAAAATAATAAAAATGCATAATAACAATAAGTGTGTGTATATATATATATATATATATATCTTAGCGTCTGCGGTGTGCATCTGCATTTTCTTGTTACTGGTAATACATTAGTCACGGCAGATTATCACCTGCATATGTCTTTCATGTTTTAGGAGGAGCTGACCAACTCTTTTTGTTTATCACTATTAATGACGTCTCCAGTGCAGGCATAAAAGGCCACCGCGGTCAAGTGTCCTATCATCCCTATGGACGAAACGTCCCTACGCAGGAATGTACATAGGGGGGGGGGGGTATCAAGTAGACCAGTGTGTAGGAATTATTCTACGATTATAGGCCGATAGAAATTCCAGAAATCTTTTTAGGCCAGGATCACACACAGTTTCGAGGCAGTTTTTTGTGGAAGATTTTGGCTCCGTTTTTTGAGTTGTTCCAAAAGGAAGGAAAGGTATAAAGGAATGACTGATGCATCTTTTTCCTTTCATGTCCACTTTTGAATTTGGCTAAAAAATACGGAGCCAAAAACTGCATCAAAACTGTGTGTGTGAACCAGGCCTAAAAGCTGGAATCACACATGCAGTTTTCATGGCAGTTTTTGAAGAAGATTTTTGTGCCAAAGCCAGACGTGGATCCAAAAAGAACAAAAGGTATCCGTGTTGAGCTACAAAAAAAACTGCATCAAAGACTGCCACAAAAATTGAATGTGATTCCTCTTGGAATATATGTTCATTTTTGAAGCGGATTACACAGATGGAGTCTACTTCAGTGTATTCTCAATTGACAAACAAGTATATTACACATTCCTGCTCCTAACAGAAATATATTGAAATGCAAAGCACAAAAAAAAAATGGTGGTAGTGATTCTATTGGTTTTGTGTTTGCTGTATGACTATAGCTTGCAGGGTGCCACATTAGTGATGTTCAGATTTGCTATAGGGGAATATTTACAATAATTCTGACAGATTCCCAAAGATCATATTTTTTCTTTTTTTTATAAGTGGATAGTAAAGATGATCGACATTTGGTAGATGGACAGATTTCTTTTTATGGAACCGTATTCAATTCAGATTAGAAAATGAAAGCCGAAATTCTGAAACTAAATCAGGGTTGCGAACCTCCACTTCACAAATTTCTAGACAACTGAACTAAAAATCACGACAGACCAAAATTTTTACAGAAAAATTACAAAATAATTTCCTGTGCACTGTGCAGGGTTCTAGGAGTGACTCACCAATCACAGCTCCGCATGTAGCTTTCCCGCTAACTCAGGTGATGTTTTCTCTGATTAGAGACGTTCACTTTCCCTTTTTTTCTCCATCCGGCCCAGACCACGGTGACGACTTATTCCAGCCACGACTCGTCTCTGCAGAATTTGACACACAGACATGTTGGTTTCTTGCTTTTTCAGCAGCCTCCCCACCTATACCCCATCCTCTAAACAAACTCGTAACCCACAGTGACCCAGACAGTAATAATGATCCCTCAGTGCTCGACAAAATAAAAGTGCCCCCTCAGTAACCGTGCCCCCTGCAGATACCACCACACTCAACCTGCCTTGAAAATATCGCCACACAGCCCACCTTGTAGTTAGCACCACACAGCTCCCTCTTGTAAAGAGCGCCACACAATCCCCCCTGTAAATAGAGCCACACAGCCCCTCTTGTAAATAGCGCCACACAGCCCGCCTTGTAAATAGCGCCACAGCCCCCTTGTAAATAGTGCCACACAGCCCACCTTGTAGGAAGCGCCACACAGCTCCCTCTTGTAAAGAGCGCCACACAACCCCCTTGTATATAGCGTTACACAGCCGCCCTCTTAAAGAGCGCCATACAGCCCCCTTGTAAAGAGCGCCACACAGCTCCCTCTTGTAAAGAGCGCCACACAACCCCCTTGTAAAGAGCACCACACAGCCCCCTTGTAAAGAGCGCTACACAGCTCCCTCTTGTAAAGAGCGCCACACAACCCCCCTCGTAAATAGTGCCACACATCCCCCCTTGTAAAGAGTGCCACACAACCCCCCCGTGTAAATAGAGCCACACAGCCCCTCTTGTAAATAGCACCACACAGCCCGCCTTGTAAATAGCGCCACAGCCCCCTTGTAAATAGTGCCACACAGCCCGCATTGTAGGAAGCGCCACACAGCTCCCTCTTGTAAAGAGCGCCACACAACCCCCCTTGTAAAGAGCGCCACACAGTCCCCCTTGTAAAGAGCACCACACAGCCCCCCCCTTGTAAAGAGCACCACACAGCCCGCCTTGTAAAGAGCGCCACACAGCCCGCCTTGTAATAGCGGCACACAGCCCGCATTGTAAAGAGCGCCACACTGTCCCCCTTGTAAAGAGCACCACACAGCCCCCCCTTGTAAAGAGCGCCACACAACCCCCCTTGTAAAGACCGCCACACTGTCCCCCTTGTAAAGAGCGCCAAACAGCCCCCTTGTAAAGAGCGCCAAACAGCCCCCTTGTAAAGAGCGCTACACTGCTCCCTCTTGTAAAGAGCGCCACACAACCCCCCTCGTAAATAGTGCCACACATCCCCCCTTGTAAAGTTCGCCACACAGTCCCCCTTGTAAAGAGCGCCATACAGTCCCCTTGTAAAGAGCGCCACACAACCCTCCTTGTAAAGAGCGCCACACAGTCCCCCTTGTAAAGAGCACCACACAGCCCCCTTGTAAAGAGCGCCACACAGCCCCCCTTGTAAAGAGCGCTACACAGCTCACTCTTGTAAAGAGCGCCACACAACCCCCCTCGTAAATAGTGCCACACATCCCCCCTTGTAAAGTTCGCCACACAGTCCCCCTTGTAAAGAGCGGCACACAGTCCCCCTTGTAAATAGCGCCACACAGCCCCCCTTGTAAAGAGAGCCACACAGCCCCCCTTGTAAAGAACGCCACACAGCCCCCCTTGTAAAGAGCGCCACACAGCACAAATTGTAGAGAGCACCACACAGTCCCCCTTGTAAATAGTGCCACACAGCCCCCCCTTGTAAAGAGCGCCACACACAGCCCCCCCTTGAAAATAGCACCACACAGCCCCCCCTTGAAAATAGCACCACAGCCCCCCTTGAAAATAGCACCACACAGCCCTCCCTTGAAAATAGCACCACAGCCCCCCTTGAAAATAGCACCACAGCCCCCCCTTGAAAATAGCACCACTGCCCCCCCTTGAAAATGGCACCACTGCCCCCTTTCTTGAAAATAGCACCACTGCCCCCCTTGAAAATACCTGTATACGTTCTTCACAACATTTATTTTATTTACCTTTCTTTTATTACCCATATTATTTTGAATCCCATTTTCTCAAAATGTTAAAACTTATAGGAATTAACGATTTAATTATTATTTGAGACTAACTATTTACTTCTACCTGCGAGTAGAACTGTTATGCACATATATTTTCTGATGTCTAAACTGTTTAATAAAGACATATTGAAACAGAAAATACCAGCACACAGCCCCCCACCTTGAAAAAAAACACCACACTGCAAACAGAGCAGAGAGCGTAAGTAGTAGCCTACCGCTCTCCGCTCTGCCTGACATGATTTACCAATAGGAGGAGCCGAGGAGGTCAGGTCATGCAGCGGCTTCGTTCCACTTCTGACATGAGGTCAGGTTACAGGTCAGATGACTAGCTTCGTCCACTGCCGGCACCAACCTCGCTTGCTTGCAGCCGGCCTGCATAATTTCAGATTCTGCAGAAGTCAAGCGGAATCTGAAAATATTCCCGGCCGCGGCCACTCTACCTTTACACTGCGCATGTACATTTTGGCGCATGCGCAGTGCAAAGTTCCAGGAAAATAAGGAAAAATCCCGGACGCTACGGACGGCCGAAAAAAACACCTATTTTTGCAGACTGTCCGTAAATTTACGGACGGTAGGCAACCCTGAACTAAATCCATGTTTCCACTTCTAAAGTCTTATATGGGGCAAATAAATAATCAGAAATGGAGATTTTTACAAATTGACGTCTCCCTAGTGCATTGTCCTCTATTGAACCCATTGACCTAAAATCAATGTGTTAAAGGGATTTTGTGAATTTAACGTTTTATGACCTCAATAGGTTAATATGTCATAAAACACTAAGCGTTTGTTGTTTTTAGGTGCCGATATAGGTGATATTTCCCAAATATGGGTCAAAATATTCAGTCAGGGTCATAATTATAAGGGTCATACCGAATATTGTCCATCCCTTCACCCACCAGCATTCAGGAGATCCATGTAAAAGTTAAGCATCATTCACACATTGCAGATTTGATCAATATTTTACATCAATATTTTTAATCCATTATTGGACTGGATCCTAAACACCGGGGAAATATAATGGGAAAATATATACTTCTCTTTTTTTGCATTGACTCCTATGGGCTTCAAAATACTGATAAATTCTGCAATGTGTGAACGAGGCCTTAGGGTGAAGGTACATATTTGCCGGCCGAGATGCGGTAAAAACCTACAACTGTGAAAGTACAACTCCCAGCACGATCTGACAAATGATCCGAGCATCCTGGGTCAACGGTACCACATACACTGTCAGCCACATCAGTAGAAAATGCCCGATGGGGCCTTGGGAGACATCAACAACCAGACCAGATCACAAAATAAATTCAGATCCCAAACCAAACCCCTAAGTTAATGCAAACCCCAGATCAGAATCTAGAATTAATTGAGACACCAAACCAAGTAGATTACTTAGACCAGAGATCAGTGTCACCCCCAGTCCCAGAGATAAAACATAATGTAACTGAAAAACATGTAATAAAAAGTTTTCGACCTCTAATTCTATACATATGTCAAATAAAGGGATTATTACTATTTATGGGGAACTTAAAGGGGTATTCCCATCACAGACATTTATGGCATTTCCACATGATATGCCATAAATGACCTATAGATGCGGATCCCACCTCTGGGCACCACACCTATCTCTAGAACATCTCTATGTTATTTACGGAACAGAGAGCTACAGAGACCTCGGTGTACAATGCTATTTCCGTAAAACCCATTGTCTTCTATGAGAGTTACTGAAAGAGCTAGCTCTGCATGCTTGGCTGTTTCTGTAGTCCAAGCCGGAGTCCAGCGACATCGGTAGAAGGTAGGACGTGGGGGTCAGGGGGCCCTGTTCTGGAGATAGGTATGGGTTCCAGAGGTGGGACCTATCTCTGCTAAATTATGACCAGGGAGAGTGGTTATGGTCTACGGCCTGGAGTAAACACCAGCTAGTAATAAGAATACCTCTGCCATCCATGTAGACAGCTCAAGTACATTATTAAAAAAAAATTCTGAAAAAAGTCAGCCACCCTGAAACCTCCGACTATCGAGAGCCTGTAAAAGAGCAAAACTGATCAAATTTTTTTGCATTGTAAAATGTTATCCAGATCCAGTTCCCACATCTCTCTTCTGGGGTTGTCGTCTATTAATCCATTTACGTTGGGCCATATCTCTGGAAAGGAGGGGTCCAGAAAAAAAATACAAACAGCGCTGGAATCAGGGAGACAGCGCAATTAAGGTCAGTAAACCAGCTCAACTTTTATGACCTAGTGACACAAACCCAAGATAAAGGAGAGGCTGGACTGCAGCCCAAAAGGACATAAGGGGAAGCCTCCATGACCGCTATAGGAGGGAAGGGGTTAACCATTGCGGGTCAGGTAGGAGTCAGTGCAGGGGAGGGCAAGGATGCGTTGGGGAAGGGAGGAGTAGGGTGTTGGATAACGGTTCTTCCCGCTGTTTTCGCCATTGAGCCGGAAGTAGTGGGAAGAGGAACAGTAAAATATTAAGCTCCCACTGCGCTGCTCTTACCTCTGTAATGGCATCCGCCGACAGGCTGCTGGAGCAGCTCCATGCCGCAGCTGCTCACCATGACCCGGGGTTGCTGGAGGAACATGTTGCGGCGCTGGCCAGGATACCGCTGGATGGCCCCTCTCCACGCTGAGCCCGGCATGGTTGCGGGAGGGGAATCATCAAGCGGTGCTCCTGCACAAACGGAACATCATGCACCGCCGGAATAGGCGCTGCTCAGGCAGGGTCACCCCGCCGTTCCCGGCATTCTCGCCCACCGGAGAAGCTGAGCCCAGAGGTGGTCCCGCGGGTCCGGCGTAACAGGAGGAGCCCTTCTAAGGATGCTGCAGGCCAGGCAGCTGGGATGGATGTCTCCTCTCAGGTCCTGCGGCCTGGCAGGAATCCTCAGCCGCGACGGGGCTCGGCGGTCCACAGGTCGGGCTCCCAGTCACGCCACCTCCTTCTAATGCTGTTCCCAGGGTGATGTCCACGGCCGCCCTGCATGGCAATGTTCCGGTCAGGGGGCTGGCTTCCTCGAGGTCGTCAAGGAGGACTCCAAGATCGTCGGCAGCGGTGAGGCAACATGTGCGGTCGGAAGTCTAGGTCCCTTCTGTCGGGCGGCAGGTTGCCGGCCCATCTACCAGCTCGTCGGGGTCCCCGTGTCGCAGATGTTGGTGTGATTGCCAGTCGTCGGCGCTAGAGGAACTGGAAGATGGCGAGTTATATGTGTATCTGCGTAGTCAGGATTTTCCGGCTGGTAGGAGCACAGCACCTGGGCAGCCTGGTGAGTATATAACTCCTTTTTACCGTATCCAGCAATTTTTATGTCGGGTGTTGTGGGTGGGGGGTCAGCGAGCGTGGATGCATTGGCCGTCGTTAGTGGCGCTGCAGGACGTGACTGTTTAACGGATTTAGTGGGTTGTTTGCGGGAGGTTAGTCGGACGCTTAGATAGGGCATCGGCACCAGTAGTCCCGGCGGGGTCCCGGTAGTAGTCTGGGAAGGTTCTCGTGATGTTGGGGGGCGATACAGTCGCGTCACATTGTCGGGGAAGTTTTGGGGGCGTCCGGGGAGGCAATTGCGGTGTCTGTACAAACCAAGGTGCAAAAGGACGGGGATAGAATTCATCTTGATGATCGTGCTCGTGGCGAGATGTACGTTTGTTTTGAGGGTCCGTTAGGGGCTAACCTTAAACAGGAGGTACGCGAGCGGATTTGGAAAGATAAATATATTGAAATTTTTTCTCTTCTGCCGCTTGCAAAGTTCAATTTGGACAAGGGCAAGCGGGACGAGAGTAAGAATGAGGAGGAGGAACGTCGGCGGTATAGGCTCATCCCGCAGATGTTCGTCAATTGGTTGCAAGCTTTTGCAATTTTGGCTAGTGTGATCGGGGAAAAGGCACCTGAAAACTGCTCGACGTTATTCTGCTACTTAGATGCCATCAGTGCAGCTCATACACCGCGTTCCAAATTATTATGCACATTGGATTTAAGTGTCATAAACATTTAATTATTCGTTTTTCAATTAAACTCATGGATGTTATTGTGTCTTAGGGCTCTTTGGATCATTGTAATCAATCTCAGACACCTGTGATAATTAGTATGCCAGGTGTGCCCAATCAAAGGAAAACGACTTAAAGGACCAGTCTCACTAAAAAAAAATGTTTTACATCAGTTTGATTTTAGTGTTTTATCAAAAACTTTTATATTTATTTTTGTGGTTTTTTTTACTTTTTTTTATTTTTGAACTTTTTCTTCCCTATGGGGGCTGCCATTTTTTTTTTCATTTCTGTATGTGTCGATTAACGACACATACAGACATGGAATACGGCACATACAGTCCCATAGTGAATGCGAACGGGGCCCGTTCCATCCACTATGCTGTACGCCGTCTGTGTGGGAATGGCGCATGCGCCGCTCCCAAACAGTCCAAGTTAAACTGTGCGACGTCCGGCGCCATTTTCCTGTGGACCAGAAGTCGCGGCCGGACAGTAAGATTACTACTTCCGGTGGCGGCTTCCGGACTTGTGCACTTGGAGCGGAGGGAGCAGACAGAGCGGACGGACCGGAGGGAGCGGCGGCGGCAGGAGCAGGTAAGTTATTTCTATGTATGTTCGTGTTTTACTGTGTGTTTACTACTGTATGTTAACCTACTACACTGTGTGTTAGCTCAAAAAATGGCGACACACAGTGTAGGAGGTTTGACCGTTCAATCCCCTCGTTTTTCCCGGCACTAGCCAGGATAAAGGAGGGGGGATACTGAGAGCTCACTAGAGCGAGTGAGTTTTCTCAAATTTTGCAGCATAAAGCAATGTGGTTGCTTTACCACATGCAATGCTGCAATTTTGGGAATTGCTCCATCTAGTGACCAGCGCTGGGAAATATTATAAATTAGAATCTAATTTATAATATTTCCTGACTCGTGAAAAAAATTTAAAAAATTTGAACAATGTTTAATACACTAATTGTTTAACAAAAAAAAATAATAAATTTTTTCTAGTAACACATTCCCTTTAAGAAGGACGTTCCACATTATAAAGCAGGCCACAGGTTTCAAGCAATATGGGAAAGAAAAAGAAACTCTCTGCTGCCAAAAAGCGTGAAATAGTGCAATACCTTGGACAAGGTATGAAAACATTGGATATTTCAAGAAAACTTAAGCGTGATCATTGTACTGTGAAAAGATATGTGGCTGATTCAGAGCACAGACGGGTTTGTTCAGATAAAGGCATAATGAGGAAGGTTTTTGCCAGACAAATTAATAGGAATAGGAGAGCAGCTGCTAAAATGCCATTGCAAAGCAGCAAACAGGTATTTGAAGCCGCTGGTGCCTTTGGAGTCCCGCAAACCTCAAGGTGTAGGTTTGCAAGTGTGCATAAAGCTATTATTCGTCCACCCCTAAACAATGCTCACAAGCAGAAACTGTTGCAGTGGGCTCAGAAATACATGAAGACTAATTTTCAAACCGTGTTGTTTACTGATGAGTGCCGTGCAACCCTGGATGGTCCAGATGGATGGAGTAGTGGTAGGTTGGCAAATGGCACCATGTCCCAACAAGGCTGCGACGTCAGCAAAGAGGTGGCGGAGTCATGTTTTGGGCTGGAATCATGGGGAGAGAGCTGGTAGGCCCCTTTAGGGTCCCTGACGGTGTGAAAATGACCTCTGCAAAGTACGTAGAGGTTATGACAGACCACTTTCTTCCGTGGTACAAAAAGAAGAACCGTGCCTTCCGTAGCAAAATTATCTTCATGCATGACAATGCACCATCTCATGCTGCAAAGAATACCTCTCTGTCATTGGCTGATATGGGCATAAAAGGAAAGAAACTCATGGTGTTGCCCCCATGTTCCCCTGACCTCAACCCTATTGAGAAACTTTGGATCATCCTCAAGCATAATATCTATGAGGGTGGGAGGCAGTTCACGTCAAAACAGAAGCTCTGGGAGGTTATTCTGACATCCTGCAAAGATATTCACGCAGAAACTGTCCAAATACTCCCAAATTCAAAGGATGCAAGGATTGTGAAGGTGATATCAGAGAAGGGGTCCAATGTTAACATGTAACTTGGCCTGTTAAGTTTTTTTTGATTGAAAGAGCTTTTGATTTCTGTAAATATGACCTCCTGATGCTGCAAATTCAACAAATGACCATTTTAGTTCTCTTTACAACCTTTAAAATGTTTTGATCTCTGTTGTGCATAATAATTTGAAACAGTGCATTTTGAGTTTTTTGTTCAATAAAATTTGCATTATACTCTAACGGTTGATGGCTTGAAGATTATACTGACTGTCATTTGCATCGACTATTTAGGAAAATCAGCGAAAAATAACATTAGCATAATAATTTGGAACGCGGTTAGGTGGGTTTAAAAATATATTGCGTTGTGGTTAAGGGTGACAGCTCCAGTTAAGCAGTCCTTTCCCAGGAGCGTCAGGCAAGGAGTTAGTCTAGCCTGGCCGGGCATGGCTCTGGGTCAAAACGTAAGTTTTGCTGGCAATTCAATGATGGCCAGTGTAAGTTTGGGGCTACCTGCAAATTTAAACACGTGTGTTCGGAATGCAACGGATCCTCTCACTGGGCTTCGAAATGTATGCGGAAGGGGAAGCGGTCGGGTACTCAGTCCACCTCGGTTGGTCAAGGGGGTGTCGCCGGTGAGGGTGGAAAAGATGGTCCCGTGTAGCGTCCATGGCCGCGAGCCGTCGGGTTTACTCACCTCCCGACGCCCTTAGCCATGGATCTGTGAGCGCTCACTTCCGCTCCGTCCTGCTGTGTCCCGTAGGGTGCGCGCGCTCGCTCGCGCACGGCCTTAAAGGGCCAGCGCACGCACAAAAGGATCGTCATCATCATCAACTGCCATGATTTCCTGGTCTATAAGAAGGCCCCAGGCCTTCAGATCCTTGCCTGAGCATTGTTAGTCTCTCCCAGTCTGTCTCGCAAATGGTCCCTTGGTGTTTGTCCGTTCCAGTTGTCACCCGTGCCCTGTTACCCGTTCCTGTATTCCGTATTGTTCTAGTTCCTGCGCCTACCAGCGGTGGAGCCGTGTCTACGGCACCTGCTGTCGTTTGCCACGTCCAGTATCTTCTGCCATGTCCAGTGTCTTCTGCCACGTCCAGTGTCTTCTGCCACGTCCGGTGTCTTCTACCACGTCCAGTGTCTTCTGCTACATCGGATACTGCCCGCCATGTCTGGCGCCACCTGCCGCACCAGCCTCCATCCGTGCTGAGGCCACAGCCACCGTCTGGACTATTTCAGGTACACAAGCATTACTGTCTGCCATTGACTTTCGCATAGACTGTGACCTGGTCAGCTGCCTTCCCGCTACGGCAGAGCGGCCTATTGGGTCCACATACCCCATTCCCGTGACAGTACGCTCAGGCCATGGAACCCGCAGGCCAGCCCAAAACCGCAGTCCAGTTGATTCAGACAGAGATGCATGACCTACGCACACGTCAGGATCAACTCCTTGAGGCAGTGAATTCCATCCTGGTCCGCCTGGATCTACTCACTGTTCCACCTCCAGTTCTTCCTCCTGAAGCGGTTGCTGTGCCACTGCCCGTTGCTCCCCCTGTTTGTTCCGGATCCATAGTTCCTCTGCCTCTTCCTCCTCGCTACGACGGTGATCCCAGAGCATGTAGAGGATTTCTCAATCAATGCACGGTTCATTTTAGGCTACGGCCTCATCTTTTCCCCTCCGAGGAGGCCAAAGTGGCATTTATTATCTCCCTCCTCGCTGGCAAGGCCCTGGCATGGGCGAACCCAATCTTGGAGCAACAAGGACCTAGCCTTGTTCCTGCAGTCCTTTCGTGCCGTGTTTGAGGAGCCGGGTCGAACATCCTCTGCCGCAGCCACTCTGTTGACCCTCAAGCAAGAAGGCTCCACAGTAGGGGAGGATGCTATCTCCTTACGTACCCTAGCAGCCGAGCTGGCATGGAACAATGAGGCACTGGTGGTGACCTTCTGGCAGGGTCTGTCCTCTCACATTAAGGACGAACTGTCGGCCCGCGACCTTCCTTCTACCTTAGACGCCCTCATCCTGTTAGCCACTTGGGTTGTTATGAGAATCCGGGAGCGCTCTCAAGAGGTTCGACAGGAGAGCCGGGTCCACAGACCAGCACCCTCGGTCCAGAGACCACTATTGTCCTCTCTTAGTGCGCTACCTGAAGAACCCATGCAGGTAGACAGAGTCCGGTTATCTGAACAGGAAAAGAAGCGCAGACGCTCCTCTAGACTATGTATGTATTGTGGCCTCAAGGGTCATTTTGTGCGCCAATGCCCACAGAAACCGGGAAACTCCAGTACCTAGGGTTGATTGGAGAGGCAACTCTAGGTGGAAAGTCTCCAAACGTTAAAACCTCTTCCAGATTATCGATACCTGTGGCCATCGTCACCGGAGAGACATCACATCCTTCATCTGCCTATCTTGACTCTGGAGCGGCTGCTAATTTCATCTAGCAGGATCTAGTGGATCGTTTTCGTCTACCCACAGTCCGTCTGGAGAGACCCCTGGCAGTTGCCTCTGTGAATGGTCTACCATTGCCTGATCCGATCATGCTCATCACAGAGCCGTTGACACTATGGGTCGGAGATCTTCATTGAGAACAGTTCACCTTCCTGGTACTACCTAAGGCTATCAATCCCATCCTGCTGGGTCTGCCATGGCTCCGTCTACATGCCCCGATCCTTGACTGGAATTCTGGAGTAGTTCTTCAATGGGGTTCCAGATGCCATAGCCATTGCCTGTCACAAGTCCGTCCTGTTGTGCCCCCTCTGCCTCAGTCACTTTCCAGTCTACCTTCTCAATATGCCAGTTTTGTGCATGTCTTTTGCAAACGAGAGGCTGAGACGTTGCCTCCACATCGGAATTATAACTGTCCCATTGAACTGGTTCCTAATGCTTCTCTTCCCCGTGGATGATTATATCCTCTCTCCTTGCCAGAGACTTTATCGATGTCAGCCTATATCAAGGAGAACTTGGAGAGGGGTTTTATTCGAAAATCTTCCTCCACGGCTGGGGCAGGCTTCTTCTTCGTTAAGAAGAGAGATGGATCTCTCCGACCCTGCATTGACTACTGTGGTCTCAATCAGATCACGGTCGAGAACAAATACTCGTTGCCTCTTATTTCCGAGCTCTTTGATCGCATACAAGGAGCCATAAAATTTTCTAAGCTAGATCTGCGGGGGGCTTATAATCTAATCCGGATTCGCCGGGGAGACGAATGGAAGACAGCATTTAACACCCGCGATGGGCACTACGAATACCTAGTGATGCCCTTCGGCCTGTGTAACGCTCCCGCAGTATTTCAGGAGTTTGTTAATGATATCTTCCGAGATCTCCTCTATATGTGTGTTGTAGTTTATCTCGATGATATTTAAATTTTCTCCCCAGATCTGATCACCCATCGGAGGCATGTTCGTCAAGTTCTTCTGCGACTAAGAGAAAATCGCTTATATGCCAAGTTGGAGAAGTGCACCTTTGAAAAGAAGCCTTTGCCCTTCCTGGGCTACGTCATCTCAGATCAAGGCCTTAAGATGGACCCTGAGAAACTAAAGTCTGTCCTGGAATGGCCACGTCCTCAAGGCCTAAGGGCCATACAACGGTTCCTGGGATTCGCCAATTTCTACCGGCAGTTTATTCCGAACTTTTCTTCTCTGACGGCTCCCATCTCTACCCTTACCAAGAAGGGTGTGAACGCCAAGGTGTGGACTCCAGAGGCATAGTCCGCATTCATTAGCCTCAAGAAAGCCTTCACTTCAGCTTCAATCCTCCATCACCCTGACGTATCTCGGCAGTTCTCACTGGAAGTGGATGCCTCCTCTGTTGCTGCTGGTGCACTTCTGTTCCAGAGGAGCTCCAAAGGAAAGGCAGTGGTATGTGGCTACTACTCATGACTTTTTTCTTCTGCTGAGCGCAATTACTCCATTGGAGATCGGAAGCTACTGGCTATCAAATTGGCCCTGGAGGAGTGGAGACATCTTCTAGAAGGCGCAGCTCACCACATCCTGATCTTCACCGACCACAAGAACCTCACCTACCTTCAGTCCGCTGAAAGACTGAATCCTCGTCAAGCCAGGTGTTCGCTATTCTTCACCCGTTTCCAGTTTCTGCTCCACTACCGTCCCGCTGACAAGAATGTGAGGGCCGATGCCCTGTCCAGATCGTTTGAGAGGGAAGACACGGTGGAGTCCCTTCAGACCATCATAGACCCATCCTGCGTTGTCACCGCTAATCCTCTGCAGCTTAGAGACATCCCTCCGGGAGAATTTTTGTTCGGTTGGCAGACAGAAAAATAATTCTCCATTGGGGACACAGTTCTAAACTGGCTGGACACGCTGGTGTCCGTAAAACCCAAGACCTGATTGCTCGTCACTTTTGGTGGCCCACGCTACCTAAAGATGTTCTGGACTTTGTCTCTTCTTGTACGGTGTGTGCCTCTAACAAAGTGACTCACTCCAAGCCTGCCGGCCTGCTTCAACCTCTGCCTGTACTCAGTGCCCCTTGGCAGCACATTGCGATGGACTTCGTCACAGACCTTCTTCCCTCAGCAGGATGCAACACCATCTGGGTGGTGGTGGACCGGTTCTCTAAGATGGCACATTTTATCCCGCTGACCGGCCTACCCTCTGCTCCCTGACTGGCGAGTCTCTTCATTCAGCACATCTTTCGCTTGCATGGCTTGCCTCTTCACATTGTGTCCGACCGGGGGGTTCAGTTTACCTGGAGAGCCCTCTGTAAACTCCTGGATGTGAGTTTGGACTTTTACTCTGCCTATTAGCCCCAATCTAATGGGCAAGTTGAGAGGATCAACCAGATCATGGAAAATTATCTCCGCCACTTCATCTCTTCAGAACAACCCAACAAGTGAGTCCACCACTTCCACTCCGTTCCACATTGTGTACAGTCAACATCCTAGAGTCCCTCTTCCAGTGTCGACTTCATCTCAGGTACCCGCTGCTGACTCTGCATATGGGGACTTCCTGCAAATCTGGCAACAGACCCGGTCCTCTATTTTGTTGGCAGTAGATCGCATGAAGCGAAAGGCAGATACTAAGAGAAGAGAGCCACCTCAGTATCTTCCGGGGACTAAAGTCTGGCTGTCCTCTCGGAACATTCACTTGATGGAACCCTCATACAAGTTTGCTCCCAGGTTCCTTGGTCCTTTCGAGATTCTGCAACTGATCAACCCTGTCTCCTATAAACTGCGGCTGCCTCCTACCCTCAGAATCCCTAACTCCTTCCATGTGTTCCTCCTGAAACCAGTAGTCCTGAACCGCTACAGCAAGACTTCTAGTTCCACAGTTGCTCCCAGCGGTCCTTCTGATGTATTCGAGGTAAAGGAGATCCTGGACTGCAAAATGGTAGGAGGAAGGACTTTCTATTTGGTGGACTGGAGAGGATTTGGTCCTGAGGAGAGGTCCTAGGAGCCAGAAGAGAACCTCGGTGCTCCTGCTCTCATTAAAAAGTTCCTCTCTCGCTCTGGTCCCAAGAAGAGGGGGCGTAAGAGGGGGGATACTGTAGCGTCCATGGCCGCGGGCCGTCGGGTTCACTCACCTCCCGACGCCCGCAGCCATGGATCCGTGAGCGCTGGCCCCTGTCTCCTTCCTAGGAGATGCCAGCGCTCACTTCCGCTCCGTCCTTCTGTGTCCCGTAGGGTGCGTGCGCTCGTTTGCGCACGGCCTTAAAGGGCCAGCGCGCACAAAAGGATCGTCATCATCATCAACTGCCATGATTTCCTGGTCTATTAGAAGGCCCCACGCCTTCTGATCCTTGCCTGAGAGTTGTTAGTCTATCCCAGTCTGTCTCGCAAATGGTCCCTTGGTGTTTGCCCATTCCAGTTGTTACCCGTGCCCTGTTACCCGTTCCTGTATTCCGCATTGTTCTAGTTCCTGTGCCTACCAGCATTGGAGCCGTGTCTACTGCACCTGCTGTCGTTTGCCACGTCCAGTGTCTTCTGCCACTTCCAGTGTCTTCTGCCACGTCCAGTGTCCTCTGCCACGTCCAGTGTCCTCTGTCACGGCCAGTGTCTTCTGCCACGTCCAGTATCTTCTGCCACGTCCAGTGTCCTCTGCCACGGCCAGTGTCTTCTGCCACGTCCAGTGTCTTCTGCCACGTCCAGTGTCTTCTGCTACATGGGATACTGCCTGCCACGTCTGGCGCCTCCTGCCGCACCAGCCTCCATCTGTGCTGAGGCCACAGCCACCGTCTGTACTATTTCAGGTACACAAGCATTACTGTCTGCCATTGACTTTCGCATAGACTGTGACCTGGTCAGCTGCCTCCCCTCTACGGCGGAGCGGCCTAGTGGGTCCACATACCCTGTGCCCGTGACATCCCGTCTTTAAATGAATACCCAGATAGGATTGCGGCCAAGTTACTTTATGATGGGTTTTCTTTTGGTTTTGTTATTCCCCCTCCCCCTCATGAGGTTCTGGTGACACGGCACAATCTTAAATCGGCTTATCAGCACTCCGAGGTCGTTCCGGCGAAACTTCTTAAGGAGGTTTCATTAGGTCGCATCGCGGGCCCATTTGTTGATCCGCCTATAGAGAATGTAATTGTCTCCCCCTTAGGAATAGAGCCAGAGCGCGAGCCCCATAAATTTCGTTTGATTCAACATTTGTCTTTTCCCAGGGGGTCGTCTGTGAATGACTGGATTGATTATGATTTATGCTCGGTAGTCTACACGTCCTTTGACAAAGCAGTGGTGTTAGTTTGGAGGGCGGGGGCTGGCATGTTGTTGGCTAAAACTGATATTGAGGCGGCTTTCCGATTGTTGCCAGTTCATCCCGAGAGTCAACGGTTGTTGGGATGTTTCTGGAATGGGGGGTTTTACGTTGATCGGTGCCTTCCTATGGGGTGCTCCCTTTCTTGCGCATACTTCGAGGCGCTTAGTTGCTTTGTGGAATGGGTAACGAAGGGCGTAGCCGCGGTTGATTCTTTGATACATTACCTCAACGATTTTTTTGTGTGTCAGTTCCAGTGGTTCGCCTATTTGTGGTAATTTGTTGTACTCATTGCAAAAAGTTGTGAGGGAATTTGGTATACCACTAGCGCCTGAAAAAACTCAGGTCCCTGTCACCAATATCTGTTTTTTAGGAATCGAGATTGATTCGGTCGCTTTGGAGTGTAGACTTCCCAAGGATAAGTTAACGTCATTGCGTCAGGAGGTGCGGCGGGCCTGTCATTTAAAGAAAGTTACATTGCGCGATCGTAAGTCTCTGCTTGGGAAGCTGAACATCGCATGTCATATTATGCCCATGGGTAGAGTTTTTTGTAGAAGTTTGGCAGCAGCGACAGCGGGTGTACGTGCACCACATCATTTTGTAAGGATAGGGGTGGAATATCGGCTGAAGCAGATCAGAGGTGACCCGTGTCTTTTACTCTCATTTATTCCTTAGGCACATCTGTGGTGTCGGAAAGTAATTTGCCTTTTGAAGTTCAGCTGTTTCGTTTAGCTTTTTCTCTCGCGTTCTTTGGAGCACTTTGAATTGGTGAGTTGGTTTCTCCTAGTACAGCGCGGGCAGGGGGATTGAAACAGGAGGATGTGGGTCTGTATGGGGAGAGACTCGAATTGTTTCTGCGGCGGTCCAAGACGGATCAATTGGGGCGGGGGAAGCGCATAGTGTTGTTTGCCCTCCCGGGGTCGGCGATGTGTCTGGTTGATTGCATGATTGCTTTTAAGCCACGGGTAGGGGGACCTGAGTTGCCATTGCTCCGTCATGAAAATGGATCGTTCTTTTCTAGGTATCAATTTTGTGCGGTATTTAAAAAATGCTTAGCTGAGGTCGGAGTCAGTTCCGTTTCTTACTCTTCTCACTAATTTCGGATCGTCACGGCGACTGAGGCTGGGCGTTGGGGGCTTGATGATGAGGGTGTGCGTCACATTGGGCGTTTGTAGTCCAACAGGTTTCACACTTATGTTCGCCCCCATTTGTTATAAGGTTGTACTGTTAATTGTTTGTTTGGAGGTGGGTTGTGCTGTTGTGGTTGTGGTGGATCGTCTTACGTGTGTGCGTGTTTGTCCTCTTTTAATTTCAGATCAGCGCCCGTGCCTGGTATGGCTGTTAGGACACTCTTATGTGCATTGGGGGCCCTGAGTGCGGATGTCCGTCCTGATGGCCGTCAGCTACGCATTCCGCGTAATGACGTGGTCTTACATTGGCTGGAATTCAGAGGTATGTTATGGAGCCAGGTATTGACCGAGTTTCAGACATACTCTCAGTTAGATAGGGTTCCGGTGGTCCTGGTGTTACACGTGGGCGGGAATGATTTGGGGGTGCACCCCTTTCTGGAGTTGGTGCGGGATATAAAGCAAGATATGTTGAGTTTATGGGCATTTTATAGATGCCTAGTTATAGTCTGGTCTGATATAGTCCCTAGGAGGCATTGGCGGTTGGCAAGGTCTGTGGAGAGGGTTAACAAAGCCCACATTAAAGTGAACAGGGCAGAGTCACGTTTTGTGGCCAGGAATGGCATTTGTGTGTGTCACAGGGAATTGGAGTCGAGGGAAGGTAATTATTGGAGGAGTGATGGAGCGTATCTGACCGAGGTTGGGATGGATTTGTGGAGCCTGGCCCTAGCAGATGGGATTGAAAGGGCAGTGGTGGTTTGGAGGGACTCACAGGCTTAAGGTGGTCAAGGCCTGTTTCGCTGTGGCGGGGGGAGTCCTTGAGGTTGGTCAGTACGAACTGGTGGGGGGGTCGCATCGGGGGTATGCGTCCCCCAGAAAGGTATATTATTTGGAAGACTTCATAGGGTGTTATCCCTTTGAAGTGGTCTTCTGGTGGTTGGAGCCATCTGCAGAGGTGAGCAGTGCCTCCGAGCTGGTTTACGGCTGGAGGGAAATAGTTGGTGGTGGTTTGCAGATGGCTAACTCAAGGTAAAAAAGATGGAAAAATGGCTTCAAGGACTTTTCCCTGCTTTAATTGGTGTTAATGTTGTTGTTATTATTGATACTGACCCATGTTGGGTCATGTGAATTATGGGAGGAATTCTTTGGTTGAATTCCTCGTACTTATCCGAATGTTTCGGATTAAATAAAAAAAAAATCTAAATTATGTAAATTAATAAACGGCTGCTGTGGCCATTTCACATCCAACCTCGGTTGTCACGTGTCTTTTTTGGGTTGGGGGGGTGAGAAAAAAGAAGGATAAGAGTGTTCGACAGCACACAACTATACTTAGGCAGGTCAAGCAACAATTATTTTTCAGATTAATAACTTTTTCAGATTAATAACTTTTTCCCATCACCAACAATTTCCACCATATAAAAAACATAGAGGATCGGTGATTTTATGAGCCACGCGTTTCACTTCTTGGTTGCCACTCTTTGTGAGTTTGCGTGGTATACCGCTTCATGGATGAGCTGTCGCGTATTTTTCAAATTCACAATAATGGCACTTAGATGTAGTTCATGTAATGATTTTCCCTACATTTATTGTGTTCATCGATAAGCTACTGACGTGCGTGCTCAACATGTCCATAGGGCTCCATTAGTCCAAATATCCTTTTGATTTCCGTCAGGCTGATATATGTCAGTATAACTTTTTTTTTAAAAGGATTGAATAGCGTAGTAGACTACATTATTCTATTCTGAGAGATCCGGCAATAAAAACATTTACCGCACATTACCGTATTTTTCGGACTACAAGACGGACCCAGGTTTTAGACAACAGAAAATAGGGAAAAAAAATCATATTTTACTTCTTTTACAAAGAAAAAACTATTGGTTAAAAAAAATAATTTGTTCACTTTAGCCGCATTCTGAAAGCCATAAAAAATATCTTTCCATCGTTTCAGCGGTGTGAGGGCTTATTTTTTTGCGCGGCGAGCTGTAGTTTTTATTAGTACCATTTTTTGGTACATACAATTTTTTTATAACTTTTTATTTAATTCTTTTTAGTGCTATTGTTAAGGATCTGCCAGGCACAGCGTCTGTGTCCACGCCCATAGGTAATCAGCCTGCACCTGCTTCTATGTCTGTGAGACTGACTCCATCATCCACTACTCGGGATGGCGGGCTTAGGAGTGGGAGAGCCTATCGCAGCCTGGCCGGACGGAGCTAGCTCCCGCCCTCTGTCTATTTATACCTGCCTTTCCTGTTCCTCCTTGCTTGTGATTCCTGTTTTGTTTCCTGGCCCTGCAGCAGCTTCTTTAACCATTTGACCCGGCTTCATATCGACCCTGGCTTACTGACTACTCTCCTGCTCTGCGTTTGGTACCTCGTACACTCCTGGTTTGACTCGGCTTGTTCACTACTCTCCTGCTCTGCGTTTGGTACCTCGTACACTCCTGGTTTGACTCGGCTCGTTCACCACTCTTGTTGCTCGTGGTGTTGCCGTGGGCAACTGCCCTTTTCCCTTGCTTCTGTGTACCCTTGTCTGTTTGTCTGTCGGGCACTTATTGAGCGTAGGGACAGTCGCCCAGTTGTACCCCGTCGCCTAGGGCGGGTCATTGCAAGTAGGCAGGGACTGAGTGGCGGGTAGATTAGGGCTCACTTGTATGCTTCCTTACCCCATCATTACATAATCACAAGGCCATATACCTACTCTACCCGGGTCCCTCACACTACTATGGACCCCCTTGAGACCCTGGTTCAGCAAATGCAGGGTCTCTCCCTACAGGTCCAGGCCCTGGCTCAGAGGGTCAACCATCCTGATGCTACCATGGTAGTGCCCCTCACCTCACCTCTTGAACCCCACCTCAAGTTGCCTGACCGGTTCTCAGGGGACCGGAAGACTTTTCTCTCCTTTCGGGAGAGTTGTAGGCTCTATTTTCGTTTAAAGCCCCACTCCTCAGGTTCTGAGAGCCAGCGGGTGGGTATAGTTATATCCCGGCTCCAGGAAGGGCCCCAAGAATGGGCCTTCTCCTTGGCTCCTGACGCCCCTGAACTTTCCCCCGTTGATCTTTTCTTTTCTGCTCTCGGACTCATTTATGACGAGACTGACGGGACTGCCGTTACCGAGAGTCAGCTGGTGACCTTACGTCAGGGTAAGAGACCTGTTGAGGAGTATTGCTCTGACTTTAGGAAGTGGTGCGTAGCGTCTCGGTGGAATGACCCTGCCTTAAGGTGCCAGTTTAGGTTGGGTCTGTCGAACGCCCTGAAGGACCTGCTAGTTAGCTATCCCTCTTCTGAGACCAGGTTATGGCTTTAGCGGTACGACTTGACCGACGTCTCAGGGAACGACAACGTAAACGGTTTTGTGTTTTCTCCTCTGACTCCCCCATGATGCCTCCCGAGGTTCTGTTGCTTCGTTCTTCCATGGAAGACTCGGAGGTACCTATGCAACTCGGGGCCTCCGTGTCCCCCCAATCACGTAGAGAGTTCCGCAGGAAGATTGGTCTCTGCTTCTATTGTGGGGATGACAAGCATCAAGTGAACACCTGTCCTAGGCGTAAGAATAAGCAGCCGGAAAACTTCCGCGCCTAAGTGATCATCGGGGAGGTCACTTGGGCGCACAGGTATTTCCCGTAAATATGAAACGTAATAAAATCTTGCTTCCCTTTCAGGTCTCTTTTGGTGGTAGGTCTGCTACCGGCAGTGCCTTCGTGGATTCAGGCTCTTCTGCTAATATCATGTCTGTGGAATTTGCTATGTCTCTAGCTATGCCTTTGATTGATTTGCCTAAACCTGTCCCGGTAGTGGGTATCGACTCCACTCCTCTTGCTAATGGTTATTTTACACAGCATACCCCTGTTTTTGAACTCCTTGTTGGCTCCATGCATTTGGAGCAGT
This sequence comes from Rhinoderma darwinii, assembly GCF_050947455.1. NCBI lineage: Eukaryota > Metazoa > Chordata > Amphibia > Anura > Rhinodermatidae > Rhinoderma > Rhinoderma darwinii. The sequence continues at coordinate 9,875,167 of NC_134690.1, read as the reverse complement.
GCTCTGTACTGTTGATGCAGGGATTATCGTCCGATTTGGTTTTAGGCCTTCCCTGGTCGCAGTTGCATAATCCCACGTTTGATTGGAATACTGGGGATCTTACCAAATGGGGTAATGAATGCTTGACATCATGTTTTTCTGTTAATTCTATTTCTCCCCCTGAGGAGATGAACACGCTACCTGAGTTTGTTCAGGACTTCGCTGATGTTTTCTCTAAGGAGGCCTCCGAAGTGTTACCTCCTCATAGAGAATACGATTGCGCTATCGATTTGGTACCAGGAGCTGAGCTCCCTAAGGGTAGGATATTTAATCTCTCTTGTCCCGAACGTGAAGCCATGAGAGAGTATATCCAGGAATGCCTGGCCAAGGGTTACATTCGCCCCTCTACATCTCCGGTAGGTGCTGGCTTCTTCTTCGTAGGGAAGAAGGATGGTGGTCTTAGGCCATGCATTGACTACCGTAACTTGAATAAGGTCACTGTAAGGAACCAGTATCCCCTTCCTTTGATTCCTGATCTCTTTAATCAGGTTCAGGGGGCCCAATGGTTCTCTAAGTTTGATCTATGGGGGTCTTATAACCTTATCCGCATCAAAGAGGGGGATGAGTGGAAGACTGCGTTTAACACGCCCGAAGGTCATTTCGAATACCTCGTCATGCCCTTTGGGTTGTGTAATGCTCCCGCGGTCTTCCAGAATTTCATAAATGAGATTTTAAGAGACTACCTGGGGGTATTTCTTGTAGTGTACCATGATGGCGGAATGGGTCCAACCTGCCTCCCTGAAGGCGTTACAGTGCTTCTTGGGGTTCGCTAATTATTACAGTAGATTTATTGCTAACTTCTCGGTCATCGCTAAGCCTTTTACGGACCTCACTCGCAAGGGTGCTGATCTCCTCCGCTGGCCTCCTGAGGCTGTCCAGTCTTTTGAGGTCCTTAAGAAGTGCTTTATCTCGGCCCCGGTGTTGGTTCAGCATAACCAAATGGAGCCATTTATCATGGAGGTTGACGCGTCAGAGGTGGGAGTGGGGGCTGTCTTGTCCCAGGGTTCCAGGTCCCTCACCCATCTCCGTCCCTGTGCCTACTTCTCCAGGAAGTTTTCGCCCACTGAGAGTAACTATGATATTGGCAACTGCGAACTCTTAGCCATTAAATGGGAATTTGAAGAGTGGTGCCACTTCCTGGAGGGGGCTAGGCACCAGGTAACGGTCCTTACCGACCACAAGTATCTGATTTTCCTAGAATCTGCCCGGAGGCTAAACCCCAGACAAGCTCGATGGGCGTTATTTTTTACCAGATTCAATTTTTTTGGTTACCTATAGGGCTGGGTCTAAAAATATTAAAGCTGATGCACTGTCGCGTAGCTTCAAGGCCAGTCCTCCTTCGGAGGAAGATCCTGTATGTATTTTGCCTCCAGGTATAATCATTTCCTCTATTGATTCTGATTTAGTCTCTGTAATTGCTGCTGATCAAGGTTCAGCTCCCAGGAACCTTCCTGAGAACAAGCTGTTTGTTCCCCTGCAATTCCGGCTAAGGGTACTTAGGGATAATCATGACTCCGCACTATCTGTTCATCCATGAATCCTGGGTACCAAGCACCTCATTGCCAGAAACTATTGGTGGCCTGGGTTGCCTAAAGACGTTAAGGCCTACGTCGCCGCTTGTGAGGTTTGTGCTAGGTCCAAGACTCCCAGGTCCCGACCAGCGGGCTTACTACGTTCTTTGCCCATTCCCCAGAGACCTTGGACCCATATCTCCATGGATTTTATCTCCGATTTGCCTCCATCTCAAGGCAAGTCGGTGGTGTGGGTTGTAGTAGACCGCTTCAGTCAGATGTGCCACTTTGTGCCCCTCAAAAAACTACCCAATGCTAAGAAGTTAGCTACCTTGTTTGTCAAACACATCCTGCGTCTCCATGGGGTCCCTGTCAATATTGTTTCTGACAGAGGGGTACAATTTGTTTCTTTGTTTTGGAGAGCCTTCTGTAAAAAGTTGGAGATTGATCTGTCCTTCTCCTCTGCCTTCCATCCTGAAACTAATGGCCAAACCGAGAGGACTAATCAGTCTCTAGAACAATATTTAAGGTGTTTTATCTCTGACTGTCAATATGATTGGGTCTCATTCATTCCCCTCGCCAAATTTTCCCTTAATAACCGAGTCAGTAACTCGTCAGGGGTCTCCCCCTTTTTCTGTAATTTTGGGTTTAATCCACGGTTCTCCTCCATTTCACCTGGTAGTTCCAACAATCCCGAGGTAGAGGTCGTTCATTGGGAACTGTGCACAGTCTGGGCCCAGGTTCAGAAGAACCTAGAGGCGTCCCAGAGCATACAAAAAACTCAGGCAGATAGAAGACGTTCTGCTAACCCCTTGTTTGTGGTCGGGGATCTGGTGTGGCTATCGTCTAAGAACTTGCGCCTTAAAGTCCCGTCCAAGAAGTTTGCTCCCCGGTTTATAGGGCCGTACAAGGTCATTGAAGTCCTCAATCCTGTCTTCTTCAGACTGGAGTTGCCCCCATCTTTTCGAATACACGACGTGTTTCATGCCTCCCTCCTTAAACGCTGCTCCCCATCCTTGGCTCCCTCGAGGAAACCTCCTGTCCCCGTTCTCACCCCTGAGGGGGTAGAATTCGAGGTGGCCAAGATTGTGGACAGCAAGATGGTCCAAGGCTCCCTCCAGTATCTGGTCCATTTGAGAGGATACGGGCCTGAGGAGAGGACTTGGGTACCCGCCCGGGATGTTCACGCTGGGGTATTGGTCAGGAGGTTCCACCTTTGTTTCCCCAATAAACCAGGTCCATCTAGAAAGGGTCCGGTGGCCCCTCATAAAAGGGGGGTACTGTAAAGCATCTGCCAGGCACAGCGTCTTTGTCCACGCCCATAGGTAATCAGCCTGCACCTTCTTCTATGTCTGTGAGACTGACTCCATCTTCCACCACTCGGGATGGCCGGCTTAGGAGTGGGAGAGCCTATCGCAGCCTGGCCGGACGGAGCTAGCTCCCGCCCTCTGTCTTCTTATACCTGCCTTTCCTGTTCCTCCTTGCTTGTGATTCTTGTTTTGTTTCCTGGCCCTGCTGCAGCTTCTTTAACCATTTGACCCTGCTTCATATCGACCCTGGCTTGTTCACTACTCTCCTGCTCTGCGTTTGGTACCTTGTACACTCCTGGTTTGACTCGGCTCGTTCGTGGGCAACTGCACTTTTCCCTCGCTTCTGTGTACCCTTGTCTGTTTGTCTGTCGGGCACTTATTGAGCGTAGGGACCGTCGCCCAGTTGTACCCCGTCGCCTAGGGCGAGTCGTTGCAAGTAGGCAGGGACTGAGTGGCGGGTAGATTAGGGCTCACTTGTCTGTTTCCTTACCCCGTCATTACAGCTATGCTAACAAAAAGACAACGATTCTGGGGTTTTAAATTATTATTTTTTACGTTCACTGCAGCGGTTATTTTTTTTATTTTTACATTGTGCTTGGGTAAAAATGGGAAATGTTTTTTCTTTTACTTTTAATTTTTTTTCCCCTGGGGGACTTGAACCAACGATCATTAGATCGCTGGTACAATACACTACAATAGATGGATGCGTTACGAAAACAGCGTAACCTACTGAGCTACGCTATTTCCGTAACTCCCATAGTAGTGAATGGCAGTTACAGAAGCAGCGTAGCATGCTACGCTGTTTCCATAACTACTATTCAGTTCCATGGGAGTTACGGAAACTGCGTAGCCAGAGAGTTACGCTGCTTCCGTAACTCGATCATGTAACCAGGAAGGGAAGTGGCCGGAAGACCGTGGAGCCGGGTAAGATAGAACGAGGCTTAGGGGGCCCCGTTCTAGAGATTGATGCGGGTCCGAGAAGTGGGACCCACATCTATCTGGCATTTATGACATATCCTGTGGATATGTCATAAATGTCCTTCATAGGAAAACCAATATAAATGCCGCGGTTGCTATCGACCGCGGCATTTAACTAGTTAAACGGCCAGGAACAGCGCCATCACTGTTCCTAGCCGTTAGTGCAGCGTGTCAGAAGCTGACACCTCCAGTGTATGGAGCGGGCTTAGCGAGTGAGCTCGCTCCATACATCATCCCCTCCCCACTCCATTATGTGCTGGCACATCACGGGTCGGGAAGGAGTTAAGTAAGGAACTGTCAGGGGGCCCGACACTGTCGGGTCCCCTGACTGCCGACTATAAGACGCAGGGACTTTTTAGCAAGATTTATTCTTGCTAAAAACTTTGTCTTAATGTCTGAAAAATACAGTATATATATTTTTTTAACTTGGAAGCATATAGGAGACGGATGGACAGTGATGTCAGGAGCTTTCCAATGCCAGATTTCCCGTGCAGAGTATTTGAAGCACTGTGCCATGCAGATATGGTCCTGGGGAAACTTCTCTGGGGAATTTCTGGGGAAATATGGACAGTGATATCAGTGGCTTCTACAGGGCCAGTATTCGTGAACAGAGCATTGCCGATACTCTGTCCGGGGACTTCAGCATTGTAAACTCCCTTCCGTTACTGTTCCTAAATGGGCAGTGACGTCAGGGTCTTCTCCAGGGGTGGAATCACCGGCCAGAGCATTGACGACGCTCTGGCCTGGGCCTGCAAAGCTTCTGACGTCCCTTTCTATATATATATATATAAGCAGTGATATCAAACGCTTCCCAAGGGCTGGTGTCCCCAGCCAGAATGCTACCATCGCTCTGGTTGGGGACTATATATTGACAGTGACGTCAAGGGCTCTTCCAGAACCGGAGTCCACGGCCCAAGAGCTTGCGATGCTCTAACCAGGGACTCCGGCATTATAGATCCTAACATCACTGTTCATATATACGGGCAGTGACATCAGGATCTTCCCAAGGCACCAAGCTTCAGATAGCGCTTTACCCGGGTAGTTTGAGTGACGTATCCCACTGTATACCTATACAGTGGGATACATTTCGGTCTTCCTTCATGTCACGTGTGTGGGTATGTGGACCGACTAGGCCGCTGGCCGTAGCAGGGAAGCAGCTGGCCAAACAACAGGGAACCCCAGCAATACAAAGTCCCGCACAAGGGTACGTGGACAGTCCAGACAGTGGCCGCAGCTCTGGCATGGATGGAGATGGGTGCAGCAGGCAACGCCATACGTGGCGGATAACATTAGGTGCCGCAGGTTGCGCCAGACGTGGCAAATCCCTCTGGACGTGGCGGATGACACAGGTGCAGTAGACACGACTCCAACTAGTAGGCACAGGAACAAGAACACAGCACAGGATACAGGAACAAGTAACAGGGCACGGGTAACAACTGGAACGGGAAACACTAAGGGACCATTTGCAAGACAGACTTGGGAATCACTAATGCTCAGGCAAAGATCAGAAGGGCTGGGGCCTTCTTATATTCCAGGAAATGATGTGTGTTTATGATGAGGATTTCCTTCATGTGCATGCGCTGGCCCTTTAAGAGTGGGCATGAGCATGCGCGCGCACCCTACGGGACTCAGCGGACAGGAGCGGAAGTGAGCGCTGGCATCTCCTGGGAAGGAGATGGGGACCGGCGCTCACATATCCATGGCTGCGGGCGTCAGGAGGTGAGTAGACCCGATAGCCCGCGGCCATGGACACTACAGTATCCCCCCTCTTACGCCCCTTCTTCCTGGGACCAGTGCGAGAGTGGAACTTCTTAACGAGAGCAGGGACATCGGCTCCCAGGACCTCTCCTCAGGACCAAACCCTTTCCAGTCCACCAAATAGAAAGTCCTTCCTCCGACCCTTTTGCAGTCCAGGATCTCCCTCACCTCGAACACATCAGAAGAACCGCTGGGAGCAATTGTGGAACAGGAAGTCTTGCTGTAGCGGTTCAGGACCACTGGTTTCAGGAGGGACACATGAAAGGAGTCGGGGATTCTGGGTAGGAGGCAGCCGCAGTTTATAGGAGACAGGGTTAATCTGTTGCAAAATCTCAAAAGGACAGAGGAACCTGGGAGCAAATTTGTATAAAGGCACCTTCAAACTAATGTTCTGTGAGGACAGCCAGACTTTGGTACCAGGAAGATACTGAGGCGGCTCTCTTCTCTTAGTATCCGCCTTTCACTTCATGCGATCAACTGCCAGACAAATAGAGGACCGTGTCTGTTGCCAGATTTGCAGAATGTCCCCAAAAGCAGAGTAAGCAGCGGGTACCTAAAAAGTAGTAGACACTGGAAGAAGGACTCTGCGATGTTGACTGTATACAATGTAAAACGGAGTGGAAGTGGTGAACTCGCTTGTGTGATTGTTGTACGTGATCTCGGCCCATGGAAGAAGCTGTACCCAGTTATCATGCTGTAAGGAAATGAAGTGACGGAGATAATTCTCCAAGATCTGGTTGATCCTCTCGACTTGCCCATTGGACTGGGGGTGATGGGCTGAGGAAAATTCCAATCTCACATCCAGGAGTTTACAGACAGCCCTCCAAAATTTTGAGGTAAACTGAACCCCCGATCGGACACAATGTGAAGGGGCAAGCCATGCAAGCGGAAGATGCGCTGAATGAAGAGACTCCCCAGTCGGGGAGCAGAAGGTAGGCCGGTCAGCGGGATAAAATGTGCCATCTTCGAGATCCAGTCCACCACCATCCAGACAGTGTTGCATCCTGCTGAAGGAGGAAGATCAGTGACAAAATCCATCGCAATGTGCTGCCAGGGGGCATTGGGTACAGGCAGAGGTTGAAGCAGGCCGGCAGGCTTGGAGGGAGTATCCTTGTTAGGAGGACACACCGTGCAAATAGAGACAAAGTCCACAACATCCTTGGGCAGCGTGGGCCACCAGAAGTGACGAGTAATCAGGTCTTGGGTTTTACGAACACCAGTGTGCCCAGCCAGTTTAGAACTGTGTCTAAATCGGATAATTATTTTCCTGTATGCCAACAGAACAAAAGTCCTCCTCGGAGGGATGTCTCTAACCTGCAAAGGATTGGCAGTGACAATGCAGGACTGGGTCTATGATACTTTGAAGGGACTCCACCGTGTCATCTGTCTCAAATGACCTAGACAGGGCATCAGCCCTCACATTCTTGTCAGTGGGACGGTAGTGGAGCACAAATTGGAAACGGGTGAAGAACAGCGACCACCTGGCTTGACGGGGATTTAGTCGTTGAGCGGACTGAAGGTAGGGGAGGTTCTTGTGGTTGGTGTAGATCAGGATGTGGTGAGCTGCACCCTCCAGCAGATGTCTCCACTCCTCCAGAGCCAATTTGATGGCCAGTAGCTCCCGATACCCAATAGAGTAATTGCGCTCTGCAGAAGAAAAAAGGCTCAAGTAGTAGTCACATACTCCTGCCTTTCCTTTGGAGCTCCTCTGGAAAAGAAGTGCACCTGCACCAACAGAAGAGGCGTCCACCTCCAAAGAAAACTGCCAAGATATGTCAGGATGATGGAGGATCGAGGCTGAAGTGAAGGCTTTTGTTAGACTAATAAATGCGGAATCTGCCACTGGGGTCCACACCTTGGCGTTCACACCCTTCTTGGTAAGGGTGGAAATGGGAGATGTCAGTGATGAGAAGTTTGGGATAAACTGCCGGTAGAAATGGTCAAATCCCAGGAAAAGCTGTATGAACCTCAGGCCTTGAGGGCGTGGCCACTCCAGGACAGCTCTCACTTTCTCAGGATCCATCTTGAGATCTTGATCGGAGATGATGTTGCCCACGAAGGGCAGAGAACTCTACTCAAAGACGCACTTCTCCAGCTTGGCATATAAACAATTCTCCCTTAATCGTAGCAGAACCTGACGGACATGCCTCCGATGAGTCGTCGGATCTGGGGAGAAAATCAAAATATCATTGAGATAAACAACAGCACAGATATAGAGGAGATCTCGAAAGATATATTCATAGCGCATAGTGCTATTTACTTGAGTAACAGCAGTACTGCAGCTCGACCTCTATTCCGTGACCGGAGCCATCTGTTTCCAGCAAAGACGTCCGCTTCCCGGAGGTAGCCGGAGCAGCTGATCGGTACATGGTCCGGGTGTCGGATCTGCACCCATCATACACGGGTAGTGGACAACGCCTTTAAGTCGTATTTAGTCTAATTTCTAACGACATTGTGCTAGCAAAACCCCCGACAGTCTGCATATCACATCGCAACCACTGGGTGGTCACATATAGACACATATAGCATAAATAACTCAGTATCATGTTTTTTTCTTGTGCCATTTAACTCGGGAAATGTGGAGCCAAGAGGAAATGTAAGCAAGGACACATCTCTATCAAGTAAGGACAATCATACAGAAAAAAGGCTTACTATCATGACATCCATGACACCACAGCCCTTCTTATAGCCCAGGGTGCTCTGGGAGCAATCAGCTCAATCTCCCACCTGTGTGCGCTTTGGCTCCTTAAGTCTGGACTGAGCTCTCGAGCGCACCCTGACGGTCACTGTGGAACAGGACAGCCGTATGTGAAGAAGTCTCTGGAAAGAAGGACGCCGACTGGATGGAAGGAGTTTGTGGTCAGCGACCACGGACGTTACAGAGTATATATTATACTTGTGGGCAGTTACATTACAATATGGCCAGTATACATTATTAGTATAATTATGGCCCGTATACATGATTTTATTGGCAGTATACATAATATATTGGACTGTATACATTATAAATATAGGCTGTATAAATTATATGACGGGCAGAATAAATTATCAGTGTAATTATGGGCAAAACACAATATATTATGGGCAGTATATCCTATCAGTATAATTATGGGCAGTACACATTATATTATGGGCTGTATACATTATATTATCGGCAGTATACTTTATATTATGGGCTGTATATATTATATTATTGGCAGTATACATTATCAGTATAGTTATGGTCAGTATACATTATATTATGGGCAGTATACATTATATTAAGGGCTGTATACATTATATTATGGGCAGTATACTTTATATTATGGGCTGTATATATTATATTATCGGCAGTATACATTATTAGTATAGTTATGGTCAGTATACATTATATTATGGTCAGTATACATTATACATTATATTATGGGCTGTATACATTATATTATGTATATATGTGTTCACATAGCACTAGCTTTCTTATGTGCTCGAGATAGGGTCCCAACCCAGTTGGGATATGTGAAAGAAGTATTCGGCACACTCTTGCAAAAGTGAAAATAACTTTTGATTTTGATTTTCTCTGTGATGCCAGTGGCTTAAGTGCAACGTTTCGGTCGCGAGACCTTCATCAGGCACTGAGCCGTTCTCGGGACTAGTTAGAAGTTTTACTGGCACTTGAGTTATAATAGCGGTTGGCCGCTTTATTTGATTTCCTAATACAGCAGCCAGCCACTATTATACCTCAAGTGCCAGTAAAACTTCTAAGCAGTCCCCAGAACGGCTCAGTGCCTGATGAAAGTCTCGCGACTGAAACGTTGCACTTCAGCCACTGGCATCACAGAGAAAATCAAAGGTTATTTTGACTTTTCCAAGAGTGTGGCAAAAACTTCTTTCACATACATTATATTATGGGCAGTATACATTATATTATGAGCAGTATACATTATATTATTGGCAGTATACATTATCAGCATAATTATGGGTGGTATACATTATTAGTATAATTATGGGCAGTATACATTATATTATGGTCTGTATACATTATATTACGGGCAGTATACATTATATTATTGGCAGTATACATTATCAGCAAAATTATGGCCAGTATACATTATTAGTATAATTATGGGCAATATACATTATACAGTGGCGTAGCTAGGAGGGGGTGGCAGGCAGGGCATGTGCCCCGAACGCAACTTAGAGGGGGGCGCCAGGTACAATTAGAAGCAATGAATGGCCGGGTACGTTCCGTGCTCGGCCATTCAGCCCTTTTCTACGAGTGTAGCGGTATCGCGCTTCCATCGTTGAAAGGCGCTGACTGACAGGGAAAGTCATTCTGCCCAGCCAACCAGCGCCTTTCATAGATGCTTTGTTCAACCCCAGGAGACCTGCACAGAAGAGAGCAGATCTCCATGGCTGCCGGCCGGCGTGGGAGCGGGATTAAGGTGAGTTTGAATAGTTTGTTATTTTATTGTAATAAAAAAGTGTGTGACTTTATCTACAGGGGGGCTTTATCTACAAGGGGGGCTTTATCTACGGGGGTGGCTTTATCTACAGGGGGGCTTTATCTATGGGGTGGCTTTATCTACAGGGGGCTTTATCTATGGGGGGCTCTATCTACAGGGGGGGCTATATACTGCGGTGGGCTATCTATGTATCACCATATACAGGGGTGGACTATATCTACCGGGGGGCTATATACAGGGGTGGGCTATCCATGGATCACTATATACAGGGGTGGGCTATATCTACAGGGAGCAATATACAGGGGTGGGCTATCTGTGGACCACTATATACAGGGGTGGACTATATGTGGAACACTATATAAAGGGGTGGACTACATGTGGAGCACTATATACAGGGGTGGGCTATATCTACAGGGGGCTATATACAGGGGTGGGCTATCTGTGGATCACTATACGGTGAACTATTTGTAGGACACTATATACAGGGGTGGGCTATATGGGGCACTATCTATAGGGGGCTCTATGGCAGGCACTATCTATAGGGGGCACGGTGTGTGTGTGTGTGTGTGTGTGTGTCTGTGTAAGACACAGTGTATGGTTCCATTATAATTAGAGGTGCAGTGTATGGCGCTATTATATTTAGGTGCATAGTGTGTGGTATAATGAGAACTTTATCTTTGTTTATAGGTGTAGAAATGTTGGAAAAGTGAGAAGCTGAAGACATCTGAGCGGCAAACTGCAGAAATGGTCTGTGACCGGGAGTCATTATAGAGGTCTAGACTGGATGGAGAAAAATAACTAGAATCTGAGATGTCACCCGTGAGTCACTTAATGTAAATGTTTATTCTGCCTCTAATCAGTAATGTAGTCACTGTATAATCTGCAGCGAGATGATGGGTGGTATGATTATGATATGATTTATTTTTTTGTGAAAAAGCATCTCCCAGCATATCCTTACCATTGTTCCGGCCATGCTGGGAGCTGTAGTTGTACGCCGTACATACCTATACGGAAGGGGTTGCACTAAATTGAGCTGTATTTGTGCTGGTGTTGTATTTATGTACTGAGCTTGGTTCTGGTGCTGTATATATGTACTGAACTTGGTTCTGGTGTTGTGTATAGAACTATATTGCTTGTAAAATGTACAAATGTTTTTATGCTCGAGTTATATAAAAAGAAATGTGGAAAAGAAGTGACACGTCATTGAGTGGTAGAGAAAACAAACACGGCGAGGGGGATGGGGATGTCGGGAAAGAGGTTGAGGGGCGCCAAACTGAATCTTTGCCCCGGGTGCTAGAGAACCTAGCTACACCTCTGCATTATATTATGGGCTGTATACATTATATTACGGGCAGTATACATTATATTATGGGCAGTATACATTATATTATTGGCAGTATACATTATCAGCATAATTATGGGCTGTATACATTATATTATGTGCTGCATACATTATATTACGGACAGTATACATTATATTATTGCCAGTATATGTTATATTATTGGCAGTATACATTATATTATGTGTAGTATAGATTATATTATGGGCAGTATACATTATATTATGGGCTGTATACAGTATCAGTATAATTATGGCCAGTATACATTAAATTATGGGCTGTATACATTATATTATGTGTAGTATAGATTATATTATGGGCAGTATACATTATATTATGGGCTGTATACAGTATCAGTATAATTATGGCCAGTACTTTTCAGCTTGGTTTATGTAATATCACAGAGGGAGCCATGAAACCCCCGGCTGCTCATTAATTTATTTGTTGGTTATTATCCTCCTGTGTGTATTAGTCACAAATGTTTTTCTATAAGGGCCAGTCATATTTACTGCACGCCACATACTGGACGAGCCCGGCCTGTGAGTGTCTCTGTATAATTAGCCATGTCAGATATTTCTTCAGTGATTTGTGTTTCCGGAGCTTCCGGCAGCTCTGAAATATGTAACTGCAGCACTATTATCTGTCGGTTCCATATGTGGGGGATATTCTCCCCTATAAGCTTTGCTCCCCCATAATACAGCGTGTCATGGTGTATACCAGTTTTTGTTTTCTGCAGTATGCCCCCATATATATTCGGAGGCATATGGAGGTATAGTAGGCCCCATACTCATGATTGTCTTTAGTCTCATTCACTCTAATATTCTCTTTCATATTCTCTCTTCTTCTCTCTCTTTCCTACTCTCTCCCTCTCTCTATCATAGACTTCTTCTCTTATATTCTCTCTCTCTTTCTGTCCCTCTCTCATGTACTTTCTCACTCTCTGATATTCTCTCTTTCTCCCACTGTCTCCTCTCGTACTTTCTCTCTATCCTATGTTTACTCTCCCATTTTTTTTTGTCACTCTCTCATATTCTCTCTCATATTTTCTCTACCTCTCAATCCCTCATTCTATCTCTCTCATATACTCTCCCTCTATTTCTCTCTCATTCTTTATTTCTCTCTTATTCGTTCTTTCTCTCTTTTTCTCTCTCTATTTCTCTAATTATCTTCTCTATATCTCTCTCTGTTTCTTTTTTTTCTCTTTCTCCCTTTTTCTCTCTCACTCTCTTTTTTCCTTCTCTCTTCTCTCTCTTTCTCTATCTTTCTCTCTCTCACTCTCTTTTCTCTCTCTCTCTTTCTTCTCTCTCTTTCTTTCTCTTTTTCTCTCTCTCTTTTTCTCTCTCTCTTTCTCACTCTCTTCTCTCTCTCTCTTTCCTTTTCTCTCTCACTGTCTTTTATCTCTTTTCTCTCTCTTTCTCTCTCTCACTCTCTTCTCTCTCTCTCTTTCTTTCTCTTTCTTCTCTCTTTCTTTCTCTTTCTCTCTCTTACTTTTCTCTCTTTCTCTCTCTTTGTTTTTCTCTCTTCTCTCTCTTTCTCTCTTCTCTCTCTCTTTCTTTATCTCTATCTTCTCTCTTTCTCTCTTCTTATTCTCTTTCTTCTCTCTCTTTCTATCTCTCTTCTCTCTCTCTCACACTCTTTTCTCTCTCTCTTTTCTCTCTCTTCTCTCTCTTTCCCTCTTTCTCACTCTATTTTCTCTCTCTTTTCTCTCTCTCTTACTTTCTTTCTCTCTTCTCTCTCTTTCTCTCTCTTACTCTATTTTCTCTCTCTCTACACTCTTTCTTTCTCTCTCTCTCTTTCTAACTATCTGCTCTCTCTTTCTCTCTCTCACTCTCTTTTCTCTCTCTTTCTCACTCTCTTCTCTTTCTGTCTCTCTTTCTTTCTCTCTATCTCTCTATTTTCTCTCTCTTTCTCTCTATCTCTCTCTTTCTCACTCTCCTCTCTCTTTTTCTCTCTCTATCTCTTTCTTTTCTCTCTCTCCTCTCTCTTTCTCTCTATCTCTCTTTCTCACTCTCCTCTCTCTCTCTTTCTTTCTCTCTCTCTTTCTTTCTCCCTCTCTTATCTTTCTTTCTCTCTTTCTCTCTCTCACTCTCTTTTCTCACTCTCTTTCTTTCATTCTTTATTTCTTTCTCTCTCACTTTCTCACTCACTTCTCTTTCTTTCTTTCTTTCTTTCTTTCTTTCTTTCTTTCTTTCTTTCTTTCTTTCTTTCTTTCTTTCTTTCTTTCTTTCTTTCTTTCTCTTTCTTCTCTCTCTTTCTTTCTTTCTCTCTTTCTCACTATTCTCTCTCTCTTTCTCTCACTCTCTTTTCTCTCTTTCTTATCTCTCTTTCTTTCAATCTCTCTTCTCTCCCTTTCTCTCTCTCACTCTCTTTTCTCTCTCTCTCTCTTTTTCTTTCTCTCTCTTCTCTCTCTTTCTCTATCTCTATTTTATTTCTCTCTTTCTTCTCTCTCTTTATTTCTATCTCTCTTCTCTTCCCTTCTCTCTCTCACTCTCTCTCTCTTTCTTTCTCTCTCTTCTATATCTTCTCTCTAATTCTCTCTCACTCTCTTTTCTCTCTCTCTTCTCTCTCTTACTTTCTCTCTTTCTTACTCTCTTCTCTCTCTCTCTTTCTCTCTTCTCTCTCTTTCTCTCTCTCACACTCTCTTTTCTCTCTCTCTCTTCCTTCTCTCTCTTTCTCTCTCTCACTCTCTTTTCTCTCTCTTTCTTTCATTCTTTATTTCTTTCTCTCTCACTTTCTCACTCACTTCTCTCTCTTTCTTTCTCTCTCTTCTATCTCTTTCTTTCTTTCTCACTCTTCTCTCTCTCTTTCTCTTACTCTCTTTTATCTCTCTCTTTCTCCTCTCTCTTTCTTTCAATCTCTCTTCTCTCCCTTTCTCTCTCACTCTCTTTTCTCTCTCTCTCTCTTTTTCTTTCTCTCTTTTCTTTCTCTTTCTCTCTCACTCTACTTTATCTTCTCTCTCTTTCTCTCTCACTCTCTTTTATTTCTCTTTTTCTTCTCGCTCTTTATGTATATCTCTCTTATTTTCCTTTCTCTCTCACTCTCTCTCTCTCTTTCTCTCTCTCCTCTCTATTTCTCTCTCACTCTCTTTTCTCTCTCTTCTCCTTTCTCTCTTTCTCACTCTCTTCTCTGTCTTTCTTTCTCTCTTCTCTCTCTTTCTCACTCCCTTTTCTCTCTCTCTTTCTCTCTCTCTCTTTTCTCTCTCTCTTTTCTCTCTCTCTCTCTCTAAAATAAATGCAGAAAATAAAAAAAGATGGAAACATAATAATTTATACAAAGTGTTTTGCTCAATTTGTTATTTTTACAGTTCTAATCCAAATATTGTATAATCCTGGAAAACTTACTTAAAGGGGTGTTCCCATCTCAGTAATGTATGAGATATCCACAGGATATACCACAGGGTATCCCGACTCTGGGACTATTTATAGAATAGGGGTCCTCTGTCCTCGCCCCACCCAGTGAGGCGGCTGCTGCATCCAGGTGAACAATGAATGTAGAGTTGGCTATTTTTGTAACTCCCATAGAAGTGAATAAATAAGAGCCAAGTGCGTGCAGAATAGTAACCCAACAAGCGTATATTAATTATTTTGAGTGAGTTTTGAAGGTCCACCATGGTCTGCGATACCCTGTATGTACTAGTATTTACTGATGAGCTTCAGCTTCTGGTGGCCAAGTGAAAAGTTCTTCTCCAAGCTGCCCGGCCTTTTGATTGTGTCTTTCAGAGTCTCAATTCTACATTTATGTTTTCTTGTAGCTGGTAATCCTCATTATCTTTATCATTGAACTCTTCTGGACATATATTTTTTGGTTTTGAGTCTTCTGATAAGATGTCAAGGTTTGGTCAACAAGTGGATGGTCCTCAAGAGAGATATTTGCCTTCATATGGATTTGAGTCATACACAGTATTCTCAAAGTTCAAACCCACCAATACCTATTGTTCTATATCTTTATTTATCTATAGTTCAATAACATAAGGAAACAAAGGGGAATATATTTGATCTGGTAATTCTATATATTACATTTGAAAATGTTTTGTAGGAACCTTGTCTCATACTAAGGGTTGGTCTGAATTTCTTGACGTCTAGATCCTCTATTACTAATGCTAGGTTGTCCACCAAAAGTAGAACCTCTGGTACCGCAACTAATGTAGTGCTGACTAACCAGCTCACAAACTTTGAGGGACCTTTTCGTCCTTCATTGTTAACCCCCTGAAACAGAGGTAGGTCAGATCCCCAGATCACGGCACCCACAGGAATTACTGACTGGTGGCTGGTAAACTACTAAATGAAGATTTCAGAAAGGATGTAACCATAAATACAGATGCGTAAGGCACAGAACCAGTAAGGGTCAATACCATGAAAGAGTAAAAGCTGGGTAGAAGTATAGGAGAAGATCCAACACATCGCCAGAAGACAATAACAGGGAATCGAGACAGGAAGTACCATGTGTAAAGCCAAAGAAGCGAGGCAGGAGTGAAGGTCAGGACAAGGGTAAAATAACCAGAAATCGGGAATTACAATAGGAACACTGCTAGCAGTTAGGGACAAATGCAGTTTGGAGGGCCGGGGGTCAATCCGATAGGTTCTTTGCAGTGACATTATTCAGTCGCGCTTGTGGCTATGGCAGCCAGACACAGCCAGGAATGGAGAGCAGAGAGTTGTAGCCAGATGTGGTTAGTTTGAACGATCACGGATTGTTTATTATTTAGTCTGAGGTACGTCTACACACAGAACAATGGATATTCAAAAATCTATCCAAATAATTTTTTTGTAAAAAAAAAAAAGAAGTGATAAAAAAATGCCAATAATGCATGTGTTCTAATGATAAAAAAAATTGATTTATAGATATTGCATTTCAAAGAGTTGAGCACAATGGATCTTCCCATTAACAAAACACTTGCCACTGAAGTCATCCTCCTTGGATTTTCCAAAAATGTTAACATCAACTTTGCCTTTTTCTGTTTCTTTTCCATCATCTATTTGGTAACTATATTTGGCAATGGCTTCATGGTGTGTGTTGTCATCTTCAATTCCCATTTACACACTCCCATGTACTTTTTCCTCTGCAATTTAGCTTGTATAGACTTTTTTTATTCTTCAAGAACCGTACCAAAACTGCTAGTAGACCTCTTCTCCGCTAGCGGAAAAACAACACTTCAAATATGTGGCTTTCAAGTCTATGTTGGACTTTTTCTAGGAGGAAGCGAATGTCTGCTACTTGTCCTCATGGCGTATGACCGATATGTCGCCATTTGTAAACCACTTTACTATCATGTTCTTATGAGGTGGAGCATTTGCTATTGGCTCGTTGCCTTGGTTTGGTTTTCAGGTTGTATGACATCTGTGATTTTATTTTTACTAATGCCAATGAGGCTTTGTAACCCAAACCAACTGAATCATTATACCTGTGAAGTCCTTGTAATAATCAAGATGTCATGTGACAGTGCTGAGAAGAATGACCTTATGGTTATTTTTATGATTTTATTCTTTCTTCTCTTGCCCTTTATACTTATTTCGCTATCTTATGCTTGTATTATATCCTCTGTGGTAAAGATGCACTCTGCTGGAAAGTCTAAAGCTTTTTCTACATGTTTCTCCCATGTTACAGTGGTGCTCTTGTTCTACGGGACAATATTGATTATGCATTCTGGACTTTCATCAAAAAACGCAGAAAATGTTGCAAAATATATGTCGGTTTTTTTATGCTATTATAAATCCCATGTTAAATCCACTTATTTATAGTCTAAAAAACAAAGAGATCACCAAAATATTCTACGCACAGAAGACTTTCTTACACCATGAATAAAAAATGTTTTTCCATTGGCCTAAAACGGTAAAAGAATAACGTTTTTGATATACAATACTTATCGTACCATTTCCAACTGTTCCTGTGTTACTTGGTCCCTCCCTTCTGTCCGTGTACATTCTGCTAGGATAATGTGCTGTCTGTAGAGACAACACGTCACATGACCACGGCGGCCAATAATTATGAAAGTGACATCACTATTAATGACGTCACCAGGGCAGGCATAAAAGGCCACCGCGGTCAAGTGTCCTATCATCCCTATGGACGATACGTCCCTACGTAGAAATGTACATAGACAGAGGAGGTATATCAAGTAGACCAGTGTGTAGGAATTATTCTACTATTATAGGCCAATAGAAATTCCAGAAATCTTTTTAGGCCAAGATCACACACAGTTTCTAGGCAGTTTTTTGTGGAAGATTTTGGCTCTGTTTTTTGAGTGGATCCAAAAGGAAGGAAAGGTATAAAGAAATGACTGATGCATCTCTTTTCTTTCGTGTCCACTTCTGAATTTGGCTAAAAAATACGGAGCCAAAAACGGCATCAAAACTGTGTGTGTGCGCCAGGCCTTAAAGCTAGAATCACACATGCAGTTTTCATGGCAGTTTTTGAAGAAGTTATTTGTGCCAAAGCCAGACGTGGATCCAAAAAGAACAAAAAGTATCCGTGTTGGGCTAAAAAAAAAAACTGCATCAAAGACTGCCACAAAAATTTTATGTGATTCCTCTTCATTTTTGAAGCGGGTTTGAATTGCACAGATGGAGTTTACTTCAGTGTATTCTCAATTGACGAACAAGTATATTACACATTCCTGCTCCTAACAGAAATATATTGAAATGCAAAGCACAAAAAAAAAATGGTGGTAGTGATTCTATTGGTTTTGTGTTTTCTGTATGACTATAGCTTGCAGGGTGCCACATTAGTGACGTTCAGATTTGCTATAGGGGAATGTTTACAATAATTCTCAAAGATCGTATTTTTTTTATAAGTGGATAGTAAAGATGATCGACATTTGGTAGATGGACAGATTTCTTTTTATGGAACCGTATTCAATCCAGATTAGAAAATGAAAGCCGAAATTCTGAAACCAAATCAGGGTTGCGAACCTCCACTTCAGAAATTTTTGGACAACTGAACTAAAAATCACGGACAGACGAAGATTTTTACGGACAAATTACAAAACCATTTCCTGTGCACTGAGCAGGGTGCTAGGAGTGACTCACCGATCACAGCTCCGCTTGTAGCTTTCCCACTAACTCAGGTGATGTTTTCTCTGATTAGAGACGTTCTCTTTCCCTTTTTTCTCCATCCGGCCCAGACCACTGTGACGACTTATTCCAGCCACTACACGTATCTGCAGAATTCGACACACAGACATGTTGGTTTCTTGCTTTTTCAGCATCTTCCCCACCTATACCCCATCCTCTAAACAAACTCGTAACCCACAGTGACCCAGACAGTAATAATGATCCATCAGTGCTCGACAAAATAAAAGTGCCCCCTCAGTAACCGTGCCCCCTGCAGATACCACCACACTCAACCTGCCTTGTAATAGCGCCACACAGCCTGCCTTGAAAATATCGCCACACGGCCTGCCTTGTAGATAGCACCACTCAGCCCACCTTGTAGATAGCACCACACCGCTCCCTCTTGTAAATAGCGCCACACAGCCCGCCTTGAAAATATCGCCACACAGCCTGCCTTGTAAATAGCGCCACACAGCTCCCTCTTGTAAATAGCGCCACACAGCCCGCGCCACACAGCCCGCCTTGAAAATATCGCCACACAGCCCACCTTGTAAATAGCGCCACACAGCCCGCCTTGTAGAAAGCGCCACACAGCCCCCCTTGTAAAGAGCGCCACACAGCTCCCTCTTGTAAAGAGCGCTACACAGTCCCCCTTGTAAATAGTGCCACACAGCCCCCCTTGTAAAGAGCGCCATACACAGCCCCCCCTTGAAAATAGCACCACACAGCCCTCCCTTGAAAATAGCACCACTGCCCCCCCTCCCATGAAAATAGCACCACTGCCACCTTTCTTGAAAATAGCACCACTGCCCCTCCCCCTTAAAAATAGCACCACAGCCCCCCCTTGAAAATAGCACCACTGCCCCCCCTTGAAAATACCAGCACACAGCCCCCCACCTTGAAAAAAACACCACACTGCAAACAGAGAGGAGAGCGTTAGTGGTAGCCTACAGCTCTCCGCTCTGCCTGACATGATTTACCAATAGGAGGAGCCGAGGAGGTCAGGTCATGCAGTGGCGTTGTTCCACTTCTGATGTGGGGTCAGGTGACAGGTCAGATGACTGGCTTGGTCCACTCCTGGCACCGACCTCACTTGCTTGCGGCCGGCCTGCATAATTTCAGATTCTGCAGAAGTCAAGCGGAATCTGAAAATATTCACGGCCGCGGCCACTCTACCTTTGCACTGCGCATGTACATTTTGGCTCATTCGCAGTGCAAAGTTCCGGGAAAATAAGGAAAAATCCCGGACGCTATGGACGGCAGAAAAAAACACCTATATTTGCAAATTGACGTCTCCCTAGTGCATTTTCCTCTATTGAACCCATTGACCTAAAATCAATGTGTTGAAGGGATTTTGTGAATTTAACGTTTCATGACCTCAATAGGTTAATATGTCATAAAACACTAAGCGTTTGTTGTTTTTAGGTGCCGAAATAGGTGATATTTCCCAAATATGGGTCAAAATGTTCAGTCTGGGTCATAATTATAAGGGTCATATCGAATATTGTCCGTCCCTTCACCCACCAGCATTTAGGAGATCCATGTAAAAGTTAAGCCTCATTCACACATTGCATAAGCAAATATCAGCAGCACTGGACAAAAGGATATAAGTTGGGTGAAAGCCTCTTAGCTCACAGTCCAATGACCCTTCAATATACGCAAAAAGGAAAGTGAGAAAAGCACTACCAAATTTGTGAAAATAATGATCCGTTTATTCCACTCGTGTGCGACGTTTCAGCTCAGTGTGAGCCTTTCTCAAGCATGCTTTCACAAATAGATTTCATCAGTATTTTACATCAATATTTTTAATCCATTATAGGACTGGATCCTAAACACCGGGGAAATATAATGGGAAAATATATACTTCCTCTCTTTTTTGGTATTGACTCCTATGGGCTTCAAAATACTGATAAATTCTGCAATGTGTGAACGAGGCCTTAGGGTGAAGGTACACATTTGCCGGCCGAGATGCGGTGAAAACCTACAACTGTGAAAGTACAACTCCCAGCATGATCTGACAAATGATCAGAGCATCCTGGGTCAATGGTACCACATACACTGTCAGCCACATCAGTAGAAAATGCCCGATGAGACCTTGGGAGACATCAAACACCAGACCAGATCAGAAATGAAATTCAGATCCCAGACCAAACCCCTAAGTTAATGCAAACCCCAGATCAGAATCTAGAATTATTAGAGACACCAAACCAAGTAGATTACTTAGACCACAGATCACTGTCACCCCCAGTCCCAGAGATAAAACATAATGTAACTGAAAAACATGTAATAAAAAGTTTTCGACCTCTAATTCTATACACATGTCAAATAAAGGGATTATTACTATTTATGGGGAACTTAAAGGGGTATTCCCGTCACAGACATTTATGGCATTTCCACATGATATGCCATAAATGACTGATGACTGGGCACCACACCTATCTCTAGAACATCTCAATGTTACTTACGGAACAGAGATCCACAGAATCCTCGGTGTACAATGCTATTTCCGTAAAACCCATTGTCTTCTATGAGAGTTACTGAAAGAGCTAGCTCTGCATACTCGGCTGTTTCTGTAGTCCAAGCCGGAGTCCAGCGACATCGGTAGAAGGTAGGATGTTGGGGTCAGGGGGCCCTGTTCTGGAGATAGGTATGGGTTCCAGAGGTGGGACCTGCCTCTGTTAAATTATGACCAGGGAGAGTGGTTATGGTCTACGGCCTGGAGTAAACACCAGCTAGTAATAAAAATACCCCCGCCATCCATGTAGACAGCTCAAGTACATTTTTAAAAAGTTTATTCTGAAAAAAGTCAGCCACCCTGAAACCTCCGACTATCAAGAGACTCAGAAGCCTGTAAAAGAGTAAAACTGACCAAGACCTGAAAGATCACCCCTCTTTTTAGCGCTATGGTGACCAAAAGACAACAATTCTGTTTTTATTTTTTTTATTTTAATTAAAACATTTTTTTACACACCTCAAAATGTATTTAACTTCTTTTTTTTTTACACACATGTTGTTAGTTCCCCTAGGGGACTTGAACCAGCTATCATTAGATCGCTGGTACAATGCACTACGCCGCATTTCAAATTATTATGCAAATGTATTTTTTCGCTGATTTTCCTAAATAGTCGATGCAAATGACAGTCAGTATAATCTTCAAGCCATCAACCGTTGGAGTATAATGCAAATTTTATTGAACAAATCTCCTAATGAGAACAGATTTTTTTTTAGAAGTAAAAATCTCAAAATGCTTCACATTATTATGCACAACAAAGATCAAAACATTTTAAAGGTTGTAAAGAGAACTAAAATGGTAATTTGTTGAATTTGCAGCATCAGAAGGTCATATTTACAGAAATCAAAAGCTCTTTCAATAAAAAAAAAACTTAACAGGCCAAGTTACATGTTAACATAGGACCCCTTCTCTGATATCACCTTCACAATTCTTGCATCCATTGAATTTGTGAGTATTTGGACCAGGAACCCTAAAGGGGCCTACCAGCTCTCTCCCCATGATTCCAGCCCAAAACATGACTCCGCCACCTCCTTGCTGACGTCGCAGCCTTGTTGGGACATAGTGGCCATTCACCAACCATCCACTACTCCATCCATCTGGACCATCCAGGGTTGCACAGCACTCATCAGTAAACAACACGGTTTGAAAATTAGACTTCATGTATTTCTGAGCCCACTGCAACCATTTCTGCTTGTGAGCATTGTTTAGGGGTGGCCGAATAATATCTTTATGCACACTTGCAAACCTCTGGAGGATCCTACACCTTGAGGTTCGCAAGACTCCAGAGGCACCAGCGGCTTCAAATACCTGTTTGCTGCTTTGCAATGGCATTTTAGCAGCTGCTCTCCTAATCCTATTAATTTGTCTGACAGAAACCTACCTCATTATGCCTTTATCTGAATGAACCTGTCTGTGCTCTGACTCAGCCACAAATCTTTTCACAGTACGATGATCACGCTTAAGTTTTCTTGAAATATCCAATGTTTTCATACCTTGTCCAAGGTATTGCACTATCCCACGCTTTTCGGCAGCAGAGAGATCCTTTTTCTTTCCCATATTGCTTGAAACCTGTGGCCTGCTTAATAATGTGGAACGTCCCTCTTAAGTAGTTTTCCTTTGATTGGGCACACCTGGAAAACTAATTATCACAGGTGTCTGAGATTGATTACAATGATACAAAGAGCCCTAAGACACAATACCATCCATGAGTTTCATTGAAAAACTAATACTTAAATGTTTATGACACTTAAATCCAATGTGCATAATAATTTGGAACACAGTGTAAGTGGCAACGGGTATTTGTTCTTGACCGTGATCTGGTTGAGACCACGGTAATCAATGCAGGGTCAAAGGGATCCGTCTCTCTTTTTAAGAAGAAGAACCCAGCCACGGCCAGGAAGGAAGACTTTCTTATGAAACCCCTCTCCAAATTCTCCTTGATATAGGCCAACATGGATAGAGACTCTGGCAAGGAGAGAGAATATACTCGGCCACGGGGAAGAGAGGCATTAGGAACCAGTTCAATGGGGCAGTAATAAGTCCGATGTGGAGGCAGCGTCTCAGCCTCTGTTTTGCTGAAGACATCTGCAAACTGAGCGAACTGCGGGGGCAGTCCCGCCAATGACTAAGGCAGAGGAGGCTGGATAGGAAGAATCTGTGACAGACAACAACCAAGGCACTTGAAGCCCCATTGGAGAACTGTAATGACAGGGTAGGGAGACAGACAGGTGAGCCCTAATCTACCCGCCACTCAGTCCCCAACTACTTGCACGGCCCGTCCTAGGCGACGGCGTACAACTGGGCGACGGCCCTACGCTCAATATGTGCACGACAGACAAATAGACAAGGGTACACAGAAGCTAAGGGAAATGTGGCAGTTGCCCACAGCAACACCGTGAGCAACAAGAGTAGTGAACGAGCCGAGTCAAACCAGGAGTGTACGAGGTACCAAACGCAGAGCAGGAGAGTAGTCAGTAAAGCCAGGGTCAATATGAAGCAGAGGACAATAGTACAAGCAGCAGTAGCAGAGCCAGGAAACAGGCAGAATCACAGGCAAAGGAGAAGGAGGAAATGAAGGTATAAATACAGCTCCATCTGGCCAAGCTGTGATAGGCTCTCACATTCCTCAGCCTCTCAGCCTGAGAGGTAGCAGATAGAGTCACTCTATCAGACTTAGGAGCAGGTGCAGACTGATTAACCACGGGCGTCGACATAGAAGCTGTGTCTGGCAGATCCTTTACAGTACCCCCCCTTTTATGAGGGGCCTTGGGACCCTTTCTAGGTGGACATGGCTTATTGGGGAACCGAAGATGGAACCTCCTGAGCAATACCCCAGCGTGAACATCCCGGGCGGGTACCCAAGTCCTCTCTTCAGGCCCGTATCCTCTCCAATGTACCAGGTACTGGAGGGAGCCTTGGACCATCCTGCTGTCCACAATCTTGGCCACCTCGAATTCTACCCCTTCAGGGGTGAGAACAGGGACCGGAGGTTTCCTCGAGGTAGCCAAGGACGGGGAGCAGCGTTTCAGGAGGGAGGCATGAAACACGTCGTGTATTTGAAAAGACGTGGGTAACTCCAGACTGAAGGAGACAGGGTTAAGGACTTCAATGACCTTGTACGGCCCTATATACCGGGGAGCAAATTGTTTGGACGGGACTTTAAGGCGCAATTTTTTTGAAGACAGCCACACCAGATCCCCGACCACAAACAAGGGGTTAGCAGAATGTCTTCTATCTGCCTGAGTCTTTTGTATGCTCTGGGACGCCTCTAGGTTCTTCTGAACCTGGGCCCAGACTGTGCACAGTTCCCGATGAACGACATCTACCTCGGGATTGTTGGAACGACCAGGTGAAACGGAGGAGAACCGTGGATTAAACCCAAAATTACAGAAAAAGGGCGAGACCCCTGACGAGTTACTGACCCGGTTATTAAGGGAAAATTCGGCGAGGGAAATGAAGGAGACCCAATCATATTGACAGACAGAGATAAAACACCTTAAATATTGTTCTAGAGACTGATTAGTCCTCTCCGTTTGGCCATTAGTTTCAGGATGGAAGAAAAGGTATATGGGCCTGTGATTATGTAATGACGGGGTAGGGAGACAGACAGGTGAGCCCTAATCTACCCGCCACAAAGTCCCTGCCTACTTGCACGGCCCGTCCTAGGCGACGGCGTACAACTGGGCGATGGTCCCTACGATCAATATGTGCACGACAGACAAACACACAAGGGTACACAGAAGCTAAGGGAAATGGGGCAGTTGCCCACGGCAACACCGTGAGCAACAAGAGTAGTGAACGAGCCGAGTCAAGCCAGGAGTGTACGAGGTACCAAACGCAGAGCAAGAGAGTAGTCAGTAAAGCCAGGGTCAATATGAAGCAGAGGACAATAGTACAAGCAGCAGCAGAGCCAGGAAACAGGCAGAATCACAGGCAAAGGAGGAGCAGGAAAAGAAGGTATAAATAGACAGAGGGCGGGAGCTAGCTCCATCTGGCCAGGCTGTGATAGGCTCTCCCAATCCTCAGCCTCCCAGCCTGAGTGGTAGCAGATAGATTCACTCTATCAGACTTAGGAGCAAGTTCAGACTGATTAACGACGGGCGTCGACATAGAAGTTATGTCTGGCAGATCCTTTACAAGAACCTCTCCAGAATTCCAGTCCAGGACTGGGGCATGCAGTCGAAGCCAAGGCAGGCCCAGCAGAACAGGATTGATGGCTTTGGGCAAAACAAGGAAAGAAATTAGTTCAGAATGAAGGACTCCAAACTGGAGCTTCAACGGCTTGGTTTTAGAAACGATGGGATCAGGCAGAGGCAGTCTATTTACTGAGGCAACAGCCAAAGATGTCTCCAGGGGAACTGTGGGCAACTGAAGATGATCCACTAGCTCCTTTTGGATGAAGTTTTCCGCAGAAGCAGACTCAAGATAGGCAGAAACTCGATGTGTCCTCTCGCCGGATACTAGTGTCACAGGAACAGTTAGCTTGGAACAGAATGCTTTATTAGGTACCGTTCCACCTAGGGTTGTCTCTCCAACCAATCCTAGGCAATGGGGTCTCTCTGGCCTCTGGGGACACAGACGCACAATATGGCCTCTGAAGCCCCAATACAGACAAAGTCCAGAAGTGCGTCTGCGTTGTTTCTCCTGGATAGACAATTAGACATGGTTCATCTGCATAGGATCCTCTGGTGGAACGACCAGGAGGATAGTAAGGATTGCTGGAAAGTATAATCCAGCCTAGGAAGTTCTCTCTCCCGGAGAACGTCTTTAGAATGCTCCCGGATCCTCATGTCAACCCGGGTAGCAAGTAGGTTTAGATCGTCCAGGGTAGATGGCAGATCGCGAGCGGCCAGCTCGTCCTTAATCCCGAAAACAGTCCCTGCCGGAATGTGGCCACCAAAGCCTCGTTGTTCCAGGTTAACTCACCTGCCAGGATGCAGAACTGAATGGCATACTCGCCCAAGGAGAGGTCTCCCTGGTGTAGGGTCAGCAGAGATGCAGCAGCCAAAGAAACCCTCCCATGTTCCTCAAAGATCGAGCGGAAAGTCCGTAAGAAGCACTGCAAGTCACGGGTCTCTGGTCCCTGGTGTTCCCACAGAGAATTTGCCCATGCCAGGGCTTTGCCAGTAAGGAGAGAGATGATGAAGGCGATCCTGACGTCATCCGAAGAGAAGGAACTGGCATGTAGTCTGAAGTGGATCAGGCACTGATTCAAAAATCCCCTGCAGGTCCTCGCATCTCCGTCATAGTGTCGAGGTAGCGGCAAGAAGCACAGGGGATCGGCACTGGTACAGACAGGAAGTTTATCAGGAGGAACAGCGGGAATGGGTGCAGTGACGACTGTGGTTGGAGCAACCAGCCAATGGGCAATGGCGTTCACCGACAGGAGGAGTTGGTCTTGCCGTGACTGGAGGTCTTGCATCTCGGGCAGCACGACTTGTGTCGTCAAGGTCTCAGGTTGACCAGCGGGGTCCATGGCCTGAGCGTACTGTCACGGTGTGTGGGTATGTTTGACCAACTAGGCCGCACCGCCGTAGCAAGGAGTCATCTGGCCAAACAACAGGGAATCCCAGCAATACAAAGTCCCGCACAAGGGTACCTGGACAGCCCCTACAGTGGCTGCAGCTATGGCACGGATGGAGATGGGTGCAGCAGGCAACGCCAGACGTGGTGGATGACAGCAGGTGCCGCAGGTTGCGCCAGACGTGGCGAATCCCTCTGGACGTGGCGGATGACACAGGAGGTGGCGGATGACACATGTGCAGTAGACACGACTCCAACTAGTAGGCACAGGAACAAGAACACAGCACGGGATAAAGGAACAGGTAACAAGGCACCGGTAACAACTGGAACAGGAAACACTAAGGAACCATTTGCAAGACAGACTTGGGAATTACTAACAACGCTCAGGCAAAGATCAGAAGGGCTGGGGCCTTCTTATAGTCCAGGAACTCATGTGTGTTGATGATGATTATTTCCTTCATGTGCGCGCGCTGGCCCTTTAAGACCGGGCACGAGCGTGCAAGCACAACCTACGGGACACAGCGGACCAGAGCGGAAGTGAGCACTGGTGTCTCCTGGGAAGGAGATGGGGACCAGCGCTCACAGATCCATGGCTGCGGGTGTCAGGAGGCGAGTAGACCAGACTGGCCGTGGCCATACACTTCACCGGTATACCTTGGGAGTTCTCCCGACATGTACCTCCGACGGAAGGCTATAACATGATGTGAACAGGGCCTTATAGATAACCGGGGCAGATCTAGCAGCTCAGAAATGTCATGAACTGACTTGCGGCAAAGATGGCATCCTATGACAGTGCCACGTGTAATGTCACTAAGCTCTACATTACAACCCATACTACCAGCAAGGTTTGTCTATGGAGATTGCATGGCTGTGTGCTTGATATTATGCACCTGTTTGCAATAGGTGTGGCTGAAACGTGAACTCAATAAATAGGAGGGGTATACACATGCTTTTAGCCATCTAGTGTAATATACTTTTTGTCAAGTCTATAGATTCTTTACCCCATGTTTCACATGCCCTACAATTGTTCCAGAATCCAGGCAGTGTGTATATTAGTATGTTTCAATCCCTTTCCTGATCTGGGCTACAGAGCAGCTTTTTTGGAAAGTTTAGGACCCCTATTAAATACTGTTGATATTTCAATAGATCAATAAAAATGACTTTAGATTTCCTGAGACTAAAAAAATTCAGCAGAGACTGTCATTACGCAGATGAGTCGGCTGAATCTTGTAATCTTAATAATTAATCTCAAGAGCGGCTTTGTCTTCGCCTCTATAAATAAGGCAATATAAGGATCTGCAGTCTTCACATCAGGTATCACGACAACATGGTTTATTTTATTTTTTAATTAGTTATCTGGAAAAGCGTTTTTCTTTTTATGGGTAAGGAAAATTATTTTCAGTAAATGTTCCACCACGCTTACAGATCTATAAACGTGTAGGGATCTTCTTCTGCAAAAATATCCTGAATATGATTCACATGATCAAGAGCTATCACCTCTAGTGGAAAGCCTGCGACACAAATGCAAATAGTCCAATTTTTTATTTTTTTATAAAAAGATTTGATAGAAGACCAATATAGTCCTATCCTATAGACATGTTTTGAGGAGACGTAGGATGGATGTAAAGAACCGGACCATTGCAACCGAGTTCATCCTGCTGGGGTTTACTCAGGATCTCAAGATAAACGTAGTCCTCTTCATTATATTTTCTACCGTTTATTTGACAACAATTATCGGAAATGGTCTGCTGGTATGCATCGTCCTAATCCAGCCTCAACTCCACACACCAATGTATTATTTCCTTGGCAATCTTTCGTTTATTGATTTTTGTTACTCATCATCCACCTTACCCAGGTTGCTGGTGGACCTCTTTTCTATCGACAGGAGAATTTCCCTAAAAGCTTGTGTTACCCAAGTCTATGTCAGCTTGTTCCTTGGAGAAACCGAATGTCTTCTGCTGGCGGTCATGGCTTATGATCGATATGTAGCCATCTGTCGACCCCTACACTACCCCTTTCTCATGCACTGGGGCATGTGTTATCGGATGACAGCCTTCGTCTGGGTAGGAAGCCTCATGATGTCTATGGTTCCATCAGTCGCAAAGCCAACAGTATTTTGTTATCCCAACCAGGTGAATCACTTCATGTGTGAAATTATAGCCATGTTAAAGCTGGCTTGTAACGACATCCATGACAGTGAACTCATGATCTTTTCCTTCAGTTTTCTCTCTCTTCTTCTTCCCTTTTTGTTTATTATAGTGTCTTATATTTGTATTATATTCTCCTTATTAAAAATGAAGTCTACAGGGAGATCTAAGGCCTTCTCCACGTGCACCTCCCATATCACCGTGGTGGCTTTATTCTACGGGACAGCCATGTTTATGTACTTTGGTCCCTCGTCCCAGTACTCGTCCAACCAGGGCAAATATATCTCAATTTTTTATGTAGCTATAATTCCAATGTTAAATCCGCTTATTTACAGTCTCAAAAACAAAGAGGTCGTCACTGCTGTTTTATCAAAGAAAGAAAATTACGACCTAAACGAAATAAAATAGAGAACAAGAATCTGAGCTGTTGTCCTATATGCGTCTCATCTCTGCAGGGAAGGGCACACATGGGAACTTTAGACATCATAAGCACTCGAAGCAGTGAGCACGCAGACCCTGTATCACGATGTATGGAGTCCCAATGGTTCTGTATTATGGGCTTACTGGAACTTTCTGTTTAGGAGTGAGATTAATTTCTTTAATAACAGATTTTTTACGCGGCCAATGATTTAATTGTGATGCACAACCATCAAGTAAAGCAGTTAATATGTCCAAATATACTACAAATGAATGGGCGACCTCTAATATATATCTATATGTAAGATAAATGTTCTGGACTGTACCGCTAATAATAATACAGGTCGGTGTCTCTCAATATTTCTATGATAAATATCCTCTAGTCATTGTGCCAAATTCTCAGAAAGTCATAAAAGGATTTGATTTTATGGCCCTTAACCCCTTTCCGTCCACCCCACGTAGATTAACGGGCTGCAGCGCTGATCCTTGTGCCTGCAGCACATTAATCTACGTGTGCTCCTAACAGAGCACACAGACGCTCCCCGCAGCCCGGCATCTCCCAGTACAGGCTGCTACTAGCAGCCTTAGCACCGGGGGAAAACATCGGGTCGGATCACAGCGGTGATCTGAGCCGAATAACCCCTTAAATGCGGCAGTCAATAGCGACCACCGCATTTATGTTGTTACAACTTGATTGGGCCCCCGCTATGGCAACCGGAAGCCTAACAAAGGCAGGACCTAATATGCCCCCTGTCAGTGTGAAACTGACAGATATAATAGTATTGCAGGGTATTATAACAATGATCCAACAATTGGATCTTCAAGTCCCTAGTGGGACTAAAAAAAAAAAAATTTAGAAGTGTAAAAAAGTAACATTTCAAATAATACAATTTAAAAAATCGCCTTTTTCTCTTATAAAGTCCTTTATTATTAGAAAAAAATTAAATAAACTATGCATAATTGGTATCGCCGGGTCCGTAACGGCATGAACTATAAAAATATAATGTAATTTATCCCGCATAGTGAACGCCATAAAAAAAATTAGACAAAAACTATACCAGAAACGCTATTTTTTGTCACTTCAGCTCCCAAAAAATTTAATAAATACGGATCAAAAAGTTGCATGTACTCAAAAATGGTACCAATAAAAACTAAACTTTGTTCCGGCAAAAACAAGCCCTCACACAGCTTTCTTGATGGAAAAATAAAAAAGTTGTGGCTGTTAGAATATGGCGACACAAAAACAAAACCATTTTTTTAAAACCGTGATTTTATCGTGCAAACACCGTAAAACATAAAAAGCCTATATACATATGGTATCGCCGTAATCGCATCGACACACATAGTAAATTAAATATGAAGTTTATGACGTACGGTGAACGCCGTAACAAAAAAATTATAAAAAACAATAGAAGTTTTCACGGCCTAATTACACTAAATTCAGCAAAAAACCTATGGGATCAAACTGCTCACTATACCCCTATATAAATTATTTTTAGGGCTGTAGTTTCCCAAATGGGGTCAATTCTGGGGGGTGTCCACTAATTTGGTCACTCAGGGGCTTTGCAAATGCGACATGACACCTGAAAACCAATCCAGCAAACTTGAGCTCCAAATAGTGCTCCTGTTAAGGATCTGCCAGGCACAGCTTCTGTGTCGACGCCCATAGGTAATCAGTCTGCACCTGCTTCTATGTCTGTGAGACTGACTCCATCTTCCACCACTCAGGATGGCAGGCTTAGGAGTGGGAGAGCCTATCACAGCCTGGCCAGACAGAGCCAGCTCCCGCCCTCTGTCTATTTATACCTGCCTTTCCTGTTCCTCCTTGCTTGTGATTCTTCTCTGTTGGTTTCCTGGCCCTGCAGCAGCTTCTTGAATTACTTGTCCCTGCTTCGTATTGACCCTGGCTTACTGACTACTCTTCTGCTCTGCGTTTGGTACCTCGTACACTCCTGATTTGACTCGGCTTGTTCACTACTCTCCTGCTCTGCGTTTGGCACTTCGTACTCTCCTGGTTTGACTCGGCTCGTTTACTACTCTTGTTGCTCACGGTATTGCCGTGGGCAACTGCCCCGTTTCCCTTTGTTCTGTGTTTCCTTGTCTGGTTGCCTGTCGTGCACTTACTGAGTGTAGGGACCATCGCCCAGTTGTACCCCGTCGCCTAGGGCGGGTCGTTGCAAGTAGGCAGGGACTGAGTGGCGGGTAGATTAGGGCTCACTTTTCTGTTTCCCTATCCCTGTCATTACATAATCACAAGCCCATATATCTACTCTACCCTGGTCCCTCACACTACTATGGACCCCCTTGAGATCCTGGCTCAGCAAATGCAGGGTCTCTCCCTACAGGTCCAGGCCCTGGCTCAGAGGGTCAACCAGCCTGATGCTACCATGGTAGTGCCCCTCACCTCACCTCTTGAACCCCACCTCAAGTTGCCTGACCGGTTCTCAGGGGACCGGAAGACGTTTTTCTCCTTTCGGGAGAGTTGTAGGCTCTATTTTCGCCTAAAGCCCCACTCCTCAGGTTCTGAGAGCCAGCGGGTGGGTATAATTATGTCCCGGATCCAGGAAGGGCCCCAAGAATGGGCCTTCTCCTTGGCTCCGGACGCCCCTGAACTTTCCTCCGTTGATCTTTTATTTTCTGCTCTCGGACTCATTTATGACGAGACTGACAGGACTGCCTTTGCCGAGAGTCAGCTGGTGACCTTACGTCAGGGTAAGAGACCTGTTGAGGAGTATTGCTCTGACTTTAGGAAGTGGTGCGTAGCTTCTCGGTGGAATAACCCTGCCTTAAGGTGCCAGTTTAGGTTGGGTCTGTCGAACGCCCTGAAAGACCTGCTAGTTAGCTATCCCTCTTCTGACTCCCTAGACCAGGTTATGGCTTTAGCGGAACGACTTGACCGACGTCTCAGGGAATGACAACGTGAACGTTTATGTGTTTTCTCCTCTGACTCCCCCATGATGCCTCCCGAGGTTCCGTTGCTTCGTTCTTCCACGGAAGACTCGGAGGTACCTATGCAACTCGGGGCCTCCGTGTCCCCCCAACAACGTAGAGAGTTCCGCAGGAAGAATGGTCTCTGCTTCTATTGTGGGGATGACAAGCATCAAGTGAACACCTGTCCTAGGCATAAGAATAAGCAGCCGGAAAACTTCCACGCCTAAGTGATCATCGGAGAGGTCACTTGGGCACACAGGTATTTCCCGTAAATATGAAACGTAATAAAATCTTGCTTCCCTTTCAGGTCTCTTTATGTGGTAGGTCTGCTACCGGCAGTGCCTTCGTGGATTCAGGGTTGTCTGCTAATATCATGTCTGTGGAATTTGCTATGTCTCTAGCTATGCCTTTGATGGATTTGCCTAAACCTGTCCCGGTAGTGGGTATCGACTCCACTCCTCTTGCTAATGGTTATTTTACACAGCATACCCCTGTTTTTGAACTCCTTGTTGGCTCCATGCATTTGGAGCAGTGCTCTGTACTGTTGATGCAGGGATTATCGTCCGATTTGGTTTTAGGCTTTCCCTGGTTGCAGTTGCATAATCCCACGTTTGACTGGAATACTGGGGATCTTACCAAATGGGGTAATGAATGCTTGACGTCATGTTTTTCTGTTAATTCTATTTCTCCCCCTGAGGAGGTGAACACGCTACCTGAGTTTGTTCAGGACTTTGCTGATGTTTTCTCTAAGGAGGCCTCCGAATTGTTACCTCTTCATAGAGAATACGATTGCGCTATCGATTTGGTACTAGGAGCTAAGCTCCCTAATGGTAGGATATTTAATCTCTCTTATCCCGAACGTGAAGCCATGAGAGAGTATATCCAGGAATGCCTGGCCAAGGGTTACATTCGCCCCTCTACTTCTCCGGTAGGTGCTGGCTTCTTCTTCGTAGGGAAGAAGGATGGTGGTCTTAGGCCATGCATTGACAACCGTAACTTGAATAAGGTCACTGTAAGGAACCAGTATCCCCTTCCTTTGATTCCTGATCTCTTTAATCAGGTTCAGGGGGCCCAATGGTTCTCTAAGTTTGATCTACGGGGGGCGTATAACCTTATCCGCATCAAAGAGCGGGATGAGTGGAAGACTGCGTTTAACACGCCCGAAGGTCATTTCAAATACCTAGTCATGCCCTTTGGGTTGTGTTATGCTCCCGCGGTCTTCCAGAATTTCATAAATTAGATTTTAAGAGATTACCTGGGGGTATTTCTTGTAGTGTACCTTGATGACATACTTGTGTTTTCCAAGGACTGGCCCTCCCACATTGAGCATGCCAGGAAGGTGCTCCAGGTCCTTCGGGAAAACAAACTGTTTGTGAAGACCGAAAAATTTGTGTTTGGGGTGCAGGAGGTACCATTTTTGGGTCAAATCCTCACTCCTCATGAATTCCGCATGGACCCCGACAAGGTCCAGGCTGTGGCGGAATGGTTCCAACCTGCCTGCCTGAAGGTGTTACAGTGTTTCTTGGGGTTCGCTAATTATTACAGGAGATTTATTGCTAACTTCTCGGTCATCGCTAAGCCTCTTACGGACCTCACTCGCAAGGGTGCTGATCTCCTCCACTGGCCTACTGAGGCTGTCCAGGCTTTTGAGGCCCTTAAGAAGTGCTTTATCTCGGCCCCCGGTGTTGGTTCAGCCCAACCAAATAGAGTGATTTATCGTGGAGGTTGACGTGTCCGAGGTGGGAATGGGGGCTATCTTGTCCCAGGGTACCAGGCCCCTCACCCATCTCCGTCCCTGTGCCTACTTCTCCAGGAAGTTTTCGCCCACTGAAAGTAACTATGATATTGGCAACCGCGAACTCTTAGCCATTAAATAGGCATTTGAAGAGGGGGCTAGGCACCAGGTAACGGTCCTTACCGACCACAAGAATCTGGTTTTCCTAGAATCGGGCCGGAGGCTAAACCCGAGACAAGCTCGATGGGCGTTAATTTTTACCAGATTCAATTTTTTGGTTACCTATAGGGCTGGGTCTAAAAATATTAAGGCTGATGCACTGTCGCGTAGCTTCATGGCCAGCCCTCCTTCGGAGGAAGATCCTGCTTGTATTTTGCCTCCAGGTATAATCATTTCCTCTATTGATTCTGATTTAGTCTCTGAAATTGCTGCTGATCAAGGTTCAGCTCCCGGGAACCTCCCTGAGTACAAGCTGTTTGTTCCCCTGCAATTCCGGCTAAGGGTACTTAGGGAAAATCATGACTCCGCACTATCTGGTCATCCAGGCATCCTGGGTACCAAGCACCTCATTGCCATAAACTATTGGTGGCCTGGGTTGCCTAAAGACGTTAAGGCCTACGTCGCCGCTTGTGAGGTTTGTGCTAGGTCCAAGACTCCCAGGTCCCGACCAGCGAGCTTACTACGTTCTTTGCCCATTCCCCAGAGACCTTGGACCCATATCTCCATGGATTTTATCACCGATTTGCCTCCATCTCAAGGCAAGTCGGTGGTGTGGGCAGTAGTAGACCGCTTCAGTAAGATGTGCCACTTTGTGCCCCTCAAAAAACTACCCAATGCTAAGACGTTAGCTACCTTGTTTGTCATACACATCCTGCGTCTCCATGGGGTCCCTGTCAATATTGTTTCTGACAGAGGAGTACAATTTGTTTCTTTGTTTTGGAGAGCCTTCTGTAAAAAGTTGGAGATTGATCTGTCCTTCTCCTCTGCCTTCCATCCTGAAACTAATGGCCAAACCGAGAGGACTAATCAGTCTCTAGAACAATATTTAAGGTGTTTTATCTCTGACTGTCAATATGATTGGGTCTCATTCATTCCCCTCGACGAATTTTCCCTTAATAACCGGGTCAGTAACTCGTCAGAGGTCTCCCACTTTTTCTGTAATTTTGGGTTTAATCCACGGTTCTCCTCCGTTTCACCTGGTAGTTCCAACAATCCCGAGGTAGAGGTCGTTCATCTGAAACTGTGCACAGTCTGGGCCCAGGTTCAGAAGAACCTAGAGGCATCCCAGAGCATACAAAAAACTTAGGCAGATAGAAGACGTTCTACTAACCCCTTGTTTATGGTCGGGGATCTGGTGTGGCTATCGTGAAAGAACTTGCGCCTTAAAGTCCCGTCCAAGAAGTTTGCTCCCCGGTTTATAGGGCCGTACAAGGTCATTGAAGTCCTCAATCCTGTCTCCTTCCGATTGCAGTACGGGACAGTTGTCCAGCAGTGAGGCAGAGACTCCTAGCGTCGTACATAACTATGATGCTAGGAGCCCGGCTCCCTGCACTGTGTTCGGTCCGGGACTTGCGGCCGAAATACGTCCGTCAATTACGGACGTAATGTGCTCGTGTGAATCCAGCCAAAGGGTTAAGAAACGTTCGAAACACTGTTTTGAAAACTTTGAGGGGTGCAGTTTTTAAAATGGGGTGACTTATATAATGCCCTCAAAGCCACTTCAAACCTGAACTGGTACCTATAAAAATAGGTTTTGGAAATTTTATTGAAAATGTGAGAAATTGCTGCTAAATTTATAAGCCTTGTAACGTCCTAGAAAAAAAAAAGGATGTTCAAAAAACTATGCAAATATAAAGTAGACATATGGGAAATGGTAACTAGTAACTATTTTGTGTGGTATTTGATACATTTAAATTTTCCCACTAACATAAAGTACAGTATGTCACGAGAAAACAATCTCAGAATCGCTTGGATAGGTAAAAGCATTCCCAAGTTATTACCACATAAAGTGACACATGTCAGATTTGAAAAAATTTGCTGCGTCCACAAGGCCAAAA
Organism: Rhinoderma darwinii; assembly: GCF_050947455.1. NCBI lineage: Eukaryota > Metazoa > Chordata > Amphibia > Anura > Rhinodermatidae > Rhinoderma > Rhinoderma darwinii. Next base: position 9,839,418 of record NC_134690.1, on the reverse strand, counting down.
CAGGCTCAGTACTGAAGGGGTTAAAACCAAGAAAACTCAATACATCAAATCACGGAAATTTTCCTGTCATTTATTAAAAACCCATATTCCACTCCATCAATACCACAATAACGTGTTCAATTAATACCCGTACACTTATATACCCCCATACATTGCCCAATTAATGCCATCATACACCACATACGTACACTACCCACATAGATGTGAGCACATGCACCACACATGAGCTGCAAACACTTACAGATGTGTCCTTCCGTAGCATTCCTCTTGGCCCGACATATTCCAAGATGAGTTGCCTGGGATGACAGCTTTGAAAAAAACATGATTTCGTCAAGAGGGGTTTATACTATATGTGGGTTTTGGGTGGTTGTGATGTTGGTGCTGCCTCTTGAGGGTTTTAATAGCATGTCGCGATAATGTATCAAATTTGTATCATGAGAAATTGGAGTTCGGAAAGGTAAGGATGGACAAATCTTTAGTTGCCAACAGTCTCAAATTTGCCTAAATTATTCCTATTTTTAAGGGCAACATTTTTGTTCCACAAACAAAGGAGAAGATAAATAGAGAGGAGGGAGTAATGGGGGCATCAACCCCCCCCCCCAAAAAATGCCCCCTCAAACGACCCCCAAACTGCATCGGCAGTTGTACTGTATATAATGTTGCATCTTGCAGTTCAGCTGGATAACAGGCCGTAGTGCCCTGAAGGTCCATCATATGGGTGATGCTGTTACTGTATGAAGGAATGAGAGGCTTTTGGTGGACAGTGACAGCGGAGTGACAGGAAGAGACTAATGCTGGCTGGGGATGACGCGTGATGACACTAATGTGCAGTCATGAGGCACAGGGACAAGTGGTCCCTGTTGTCCGCTCCGTACAGGCCTTCCGTTACATCTCCGGTCCTCCAGTCTACCACCACCTCCACAGCTACGGCCTCCAGTCACCCCCGCCTCTCCACCTTGGGACAAACCTGCTTTTACTAGTGACCAGGTCCCAGCCTATTACTGCTCAGACCTCCAACACTCCCTTCTATTCCATACTCTGTCTGTGCTCTACTAAATTATACCAAACCTTCACCTTATATGATCTCGCTCCGTGTTGGGAGACTTAGAAAATGTGTTCCGTAATATAGTGTAGGTGTGACCTCTGTGAGCCAGACAGTCCTGAAAAAGAAGGATTCCGCATTTGTTCCGTGTTCCATTGGTTCGGTTAATTTGCAACGTTAAGAACCTTGTATGTACTGAAACAGTATGACAAGATGATGCTCCTCAATTGAGGGTTGTAATCTCTAAGTGCTGTACCTCTTAGAGTAATAGTCACCATAATGCCTTGTGTGCAATCGTATTTGCCGTTGTGTTCAGTAAAGTTAAAATGGTTGAAATTTTAATTGTCTCCGATTTTCTTCTTTTTAAAGGGGAACACCCCCCCTAGTAACCTCACGTTACAATAATGAATATATGTGGTATTTGTATGTGTGTACATCGGTATGCTGAGCTCCTCTGTTTGTGTTCTTCCTTGTGTGTGTCCCTCTGCTGACCTCCTGTATATGTGTGCCTCCCTATGTGTCCATCCGTGTGCTGACCACCTGTTTATATGTGCATCACTGTGTGCATGTCTGTATGCTGAACTCCTGTTTATATATGCATCACTGTGTGCATGTCTGTATGCTGACCTGTGTATGTGTGCATCACTGTGTGCATGTCTGTATGCTGACCTCCTGTTTATATGTGCATCACTGTGTGCATGTCTGTATGCTGACCTCCTGTTTATATGTGCATCACTGTGTGCATGTCTGCATGCTGACGTCTTTAGGTATGTGTGTATTAAAGTTTGTTCATCCGTGTGTTGACCTCCGCTGTATGTGCCATTGCTTTGTGTATGTGTCCATGCACTGACCTGTAAAGGGGGGTAACTTGGCATATTACCTTTCTTACTTAAAATTGTGTTTGAATCACTTTATTGTGTGTATATCGCCCTGTTTGGTGTCTTGTACTGAACTGTCCCCTTTTCTTTGCACCTTTTAAGCCATTGGTATTGAAGGGCTGATGGCAGCTGTATGCGTCAGTGCTGACAGTACCTGCCATTACGGCAGGAGAAAGTGCCGAGCGTCAGTCGATACCCCAAGACTGACGTTATGGTGAGTGCTGTGGTGCTGAGGTTGCATTGGGACGCTGGTCAGGAAGGGCCACATGAGCAGATATAAGGAGAAAGTTTGGGTGTTGGGTAAAGCAATAGGGAAAAATACGAGGCCATTACGTTATGTAGCACCAACAGATTCTTCAGAGCTGGTGGTCTAGTGGTTAGGATTCGGCGCTCTCACCGCCGCGGCCCGGATAGCTCAGTCGGTACAGCATCAGACTTTTAATCTGAGGGTCCAGGGTAAGGGGGGAAATGTGAAGGGAAATATATTTTTCAAAAGTGTTTTATACTTACTGTATACCTTATATACTCATATAATTATATGTTTGTACAAGTTAGGTATATTAGAAGGTAGGTGCTCTGGGACTTTAAGGCATAGTGCCGTGTGCAAAACACTACGCAGCAATAATAATAATTAAAATGGAGAATCATAGTGCCGTGTGCAAAGCACTACGCAGCAATAATAGGGAAGATGAGGGAAGAGACCCTCTAAGAGCCAATTGAGTTGTGGAACTATATCTAAACTTTCTGACTCATTTGTTATTGTTATTTTGTTATTGTCTGACTATAAATATCCGTGCTGATAAGAATAAAGTAGAAGCATTTTCATACAGTAACGTGTCTGTGTGTTTTTCCTACTCCGAGCTGCTCATACTCATAAATTGATTTTTAAAAGCTAATTTGGAGCTTGATGGAACTCAAGGCATAGTGGGAGGCTAAATTGCACTCACAGTTTATGGCGCCCGAACAGGGACTGCGGCACTAGGACCCAGAGACCACCCGAACCAGGCAGAGGAGACCGGATGGGAACGTGTAGACTAAGAGCTGCAGCATAATGTAAGAAGATTTGATTCTCATATTTTGCTCTGCATTTCCCCGTCTGGCCCCCCTATTTTCGGATGACTAAGGCTCCACCTTAGGGAGTAAGGTATGAAGCCGCAGTTCCTGAACCCTGTACTCCCTTAGAAAGTGCCTGACTTCCATCTCAGTTTGTGTGAAAGAGGAATGGGTAGCGGCATAGACCATGTTACAGGGGGATTGCTTTGTGCAGGGATAATTGTTATACTTCTAATCTATTTTGTGTGTGTGTGTGTGTGTTTGTGTGTGTGTGTGTGTGTGTGTGTGTGTGTGTGTGTGTGTGTGTGTGTGTGTGTGTGTGTGTGTGTGTGTGTGTGTGTGTGTGTGTGTGTGTGTGTGTGTGTGTGTGTGTGTGTGTGTGTGAACGTTTAATGTAAAGATGTTATTTGTTAATTTTTTTTTCTTCTTAATTGAATTATCTGATTAGGATCAATTAATGATTATGCGATGTAAAAGCTTGTTCTCCACAGGAAGAGTCTAACTGGGAGCGGAAGGCGTGAGAACCAGATTCTAACAGAATATGGACGGATAAAGGCAGGTAAACCGGTAGCACCCAAGGCACTCTTGATGGCACTTGCATTGATGGTGTATGACCTCACATATGCCCCAAGACTGCAAGGATCCATGTGGTAAGATCTAATTTGTATGTCCCAGGCTTTACAGCTGTTGTGTAAAGGATCTGCCAGACACAACTTCTGTGTCGACGCCCATAGGTAATCAGTCTGCACCTGCTTCTATGTCTGTGAGACTGACTCCATCTTCCACCACCCAGGATGGCAGGCTTAGGAGTGGGAGAGCCTATCACAGCCTTGCCAGACGTAGCTAGCTCACGCCCTCTGACTATTTATACCTGCCTTTCCTGTTCCTCCTTTGCTTGTGATTCTTCTCTGTTGGTTTCCTGGCCCTGCTGCAACTTCCCAATTTCCCTGGCTTCTTTGTACCCTTGTCTGTTTGTCTGTCGTGCACCTATTGAGTGTAGGGACACCGTCACCCAGTTGTACCCCGTCGCCTAGGGCGGGTCGTTGCAAGTAGGCAGGGACTGAGTGGCGGGTAGATTAGGGCTCACTTGTCTGTTTCTCTACCCCGACATTACATTTTGCTGCTAAATTCTGTTAGAGCTGTTTGATTTGCCTACAAAACAGTCCTGGCAGACCGGTGCCAACCTTATCATACCCGTCTCCCACGAAGAGAAGAGACTTTGAGAAGCCTTCCTAGGCAATACAAATTAGAGTAAGAGAAATTGGTTTGCGACATTGGTCAGATAAACATGTGGAATCTGTGTATATTTCTGTGAATAGAAGATGTTCCAGGTAATCAGCTGAGATCAAGGTACAAATCCTGCTGGAAAGTGTGACACCAAGTGCAAATAAAATGTGTCCAGTAATTACACATCTTCTAGGTGCCCTGTCCAGTGTAACAGAGAAGTTTTTATTATAAAAGTGTGTGTTTGATTTAGTTTAAGGGCCTGCCATTGTTATTGTATTTACTTAGAACAACTTTTATATATGTAGATGATATCACCAGATTAGTATTTATTTTAACAATTAACAAGGGTTGGGGGTCCCCAGCAAGTGCCAGTAAATATGAACTAAATGACTTTTAATATGATGAACACCATCACTGAGATGTGGCAGGCGCAGCCTGAGCCAATACAACGCGTTTATAATGAACTGACGGCAGTGTCACAATTCTAAGCAGCCGTGCAGACAAGTAACTTACCCGAGGAAGAGGACAGATACGGAGGGTTTGTGATAGTCACAATAAAACTCCACTAATCCGTCTACGTGGGAACTCACCCCAGGCTCACAGCATGAGGTGCTATGTACAGCCCGGTGACGTATACTAAAAGAGACGGTGTCTGACAGATGAGAAGGACCAAACCAAGTCCTGATGACATCAGCAAAGATCAAAGTAAAGACCAAAGACCTGAGTGAATCCATCAGCAGTATCAAGTGTTTTAATAAGTAAGTGACCAGGAGGGGGTAATCATAAATCCCCCATTGGACACAACTGTGCAGTCTGACTCCACAATCGTGTGGGTTACCCTGAGGGCGACAGTCAGTGAAGAACAGAAGATAGAAGAGGATGATGATGATGTACAGGACTTGTCAATACACTGGTGGGACCCTATACCCAAACTGGACATTGGTGATGGCATCATATTAGTTGTGGCCCTATTGATATATTGTTTGAGTTTTATAATCAGAATATATAATTTCTGTAATTTAATATGAGAAATGGGGGGGGGGGGTTTGTGAAGGATGGTTTATTTGCTTATATTCTCTGTATGAAATTATATTATGAATTATCAAGCAGGCTGCCGAATTACTAAGATATGTATTATGTGAAAGTGATTATAATAATGTTTAAATGATTTTATTTTGTGCTGCAGCCATCTTGTCTGGAGTTCCCATCTTGGTTCTTTTGTAGTGAATAAGAAAGTAATTTCCTTTAACACAAGTTATGTTGATTTCATATGTTTTATCTTTTACCTTGGCTCCCATATGAAGCTTACAGTGAAGGCACAGGGAGTGAGAAGGGAGGGTGGTAAATATGCTTGTGGGAATGCCTCCCCCATTTTACAGAAACATTTTTGTATATAGAGATAAAACCGCAGAGTGAATGTATGGATACGGATGACCCAAAACACACTAAAACCTTTTTATTACAGGTACCCTTTTCTGGATGTATATTTAATGTTAGTTATATAGAATGGAAGAACCAGACTATTGTATTTTTCCCAGATTTAGATGAGATTGTAAGCACAGTATGGGTACCGGACCCATTGCCAACACCTAATATTAGTCTCCCCTTAGATGAGTTGAACAAAGTTCTAAAAGACGCAGAAGAGGTAAAGGAGATGGTTAGGAGACATAATGTTACACTACAAACAGTCAAAATGAATACTGTTATAATTGGGAAAACATTTAGGATCCCAGATTAAGGATGACACGGCTCATCACTGGTATGATATGTATATATATATATATATATATATATATATATATATATATATATATAGTTTTTTCGCCGACTGACTTATTCCAACCACTAATATGTATTATGATTGTTTTTGTCATTATGACTTGTTTTAATTGTTATGTGTTTTATAAGGTACGGAGAGCTTTCACAGCGAGGCCTCTGGAAATAAGTGACAGATTGTTGTGAAATTAGAGGCAGGTAATGATTACCAGACCTATAAAATCACAAAAGGGGGGAAATGTGAAATATATTTTTCCAAAGTGTTTTATACTTACTGTATACCTTATATACTCATATCCTTATATGTTTGTACAAGTTAGGTATATTAGAAGGTAGGTGCTCTGGGACTTTAAGGCATAGTGCCATGTGCAAAACACTATGCAGCAATAATAATAATTAAAATGGAGAATCATAGTGCCGTGTGCAAAAGCACTACGCGGCAATAATAGGGAAGATGAGGGAACAAACCCTCTAAGAGCCAATTGAGTTGTGGAACTATATCTAAACTTTCTGACTCATTTGTTATTGTTATTTTGTTATTGTCTGACTATAAATATCCATGCTGATAAGAATAAAGTAGAAGCATTTTCATACAGTAACGTGTCTGTGTGTTTTTGCTACTCCGAGCTGCTCGTACTGGTGTCTTGTACTGAACTGTCCCCTTTTCTTTGCACCTTTTAAGCCATTGGTATTGAAGGGCTGATGGCAGCTGTATGCGTCAGCGCTGACAGTACCTGCCATTACGGCAGGAGAAGGTGCTGAGCGTCAGTCGATACCCCGAGACTGACGTTATGGTGAGTGCTGTGGTGCTGAGGTTGCACTGGGACGCTGGTCAGGAAGGGCCAGATGAGCAGATATAAGGAGAAAGTTTGGGTGTTGGGTAAAGCAATAGGGAAAAATACGAGGCCATTACGTTATGTAGCACTAACAGATTCCTCAGAGCTGTTCAAATATTGTCATCCCTCACTGTCCAAGGTGGGGCTCATAATATAAATGAATATAAATTCCCTACCTGATTGTGGGAGCAAACTGGAGAGCCCAGAGGAAACCCACATAAACAAGGGAAGAACATACAAACTACATGCAGATATTGTCCGTGGTCAGATTCGAACCCAGGACACCAGGGCTACCATTGAGCCACAACCCCCCCCCCCCATGTAGGAATCTACGAACATAAGATATAGCAATGACAATGAAAACGGAAGATATACAAATCCCTATTTTTATTTTTTATTTTAATAAGGCCCCATTAAGTATATTTTTCATATAACAGTTTTACATCCCACCCCTTCCTGGGAGGAGCGTAGGGATAACAACATTTTGGTGTTACAATTAGAAATTAGTGAACTTCCTGAATAAATTCACCCCAATTGGCCTGAAAACCCTCCAATTATTTTTAAAGTGCACCTTAAATTTCATTACCCCAAAGCAAATCAACGATACCTAATTTACCTGATCGGTTATTCCTGTCCGGAGTTTTGGCCGCTGATCTTCCTCCTGCACTACATGTGAAATCCTCTGCAGCTTTCTCTTCAAATGGACGTGCACTTCTTGTTTGTAACGTGAACTAAGGGAACGACGGTCCCTTAGTCCAGTTGCACATGACTGGGTGCCATTCGGGAAGTTTTTTACGGCATTCGAGTGTCACCCGATAGTTTTCAAGGACCCATTCACTTTAGTGGGTGAATCCGGCTCTCTGATCTGTGGAAAGATAGAACATTTCCTTTCTTTCTACGCATCACGGACAGGACTCAGTGGCAGACACGGTTGTGTGCATTAGCGCCACGTTATTTTGCTTCCTAGCGTGCCTTCCCATAAACACGCTTGGCATCACAACCAATCTCCTGCTCCTCTCATTCCTGCTATGCAGACGTCATATGCAGAGCAATTCTGAGGAACAACACAGTACTGAAAGCGGGACAATGCTGGATTAGGATCCAATAATAAATATAGTACATAACAATCCACTGATACCACCAATGAATATGTTTTATATACTAATGTTATTAAATCCCTATATGAGCGATACAACAGATAATAAACTGATAGTGTAGACTTTGGAGAATGAAGACAGCTTGTTCTCGCCATCTTACCTGCCATATGTGAGCCACAAACCCCAAACAGTTCAACTGAATTCGATTTGTGTAGAATCAATTTGCTCATCTCCAGTTACAATAAAGAAAACATGCAGTACGAATAAATAACAAGTTGCACAAATCATTTATAATACACAAGGAGATATACAAAAACTGTGCGGTGTATTCTTTTTTATTTTTGACTGGAGCTTCCCAATAAAAACACTGTAATATTTGCGAAAATGGTGCCAGGCAGCTGCTGCTAAAGCTAATACTATTAAGCCACTACAAGTTTTACTGCTTCTTAATACTTGTCTATTACCTAAAACTTTTTAAATCCTAGAATGTCACTTATCCCAGTCTTTTTACCCGCATCTTAAGCTTTGCAGCAATATTTGCCCATCATTATAAATCCCATTGCATTACCAAATAATAGTAACAATCATAAAAAATCTCAAGGGTCAATCTCCAGGGTTTTGTTGTTATGAACACATTCACCTGAGATTATTATTTTTTTTTTATATCTTTAGTTAATAAGTGATTGCCCGAGTTATATTTAATCAGCACTTTCATCCTCTTTCATTTTGCCTTTGTAATGACTGTAGACCTTGACTGGTTCCTCGGAAAAAAGTACAAATCTTTATATCTGTCCAGTATAAAATCTATGCTGGCGGTGATCAATTGTTTATTTCTTGACATTTTCTTCTAATTATATCTCAGAAATGACAGATCCCTTTGTCTCTCTGTTTCTTTTTAAATAAATATTTTAAAGTTGACAAATATTTAGCATTTTCAGATTTGTATTTCCGACAAAGAGGAGAATTTTTCAAATATGTAGTTAACATGTACCACATCAGCAATAACTTTACTAATGTAAGTTTCTATGTTTCCATTGTTTATATATAAATATAATCAACATAAAATGTTATCAATACAATATTTTGCATATATTACAGCTTGAATAATAGTCCAGTGCTGCATTGACAATTATTCTGGCTTCAGAGTGGAAATCTCTACGTACTAAGTGTCTTCACAGAGCTTACTGTTGTGATTAATCTGCCACCCCCATTCATTATAGCAACTAAGCTGTTAGAGGTTTTTAAAGAGGTCACTCACAGAATTATTAGAGCAGATCTGAAGTTTAATACAGGATGTAACTCAGGATCAGTTCAAGATAAGTAATGTACATGATAAGTAATGTATGTATGTACACAGTGACTCCACCAGCAGAATAGTGAGTGCAGCTCTAGAGTATAATACAAGATGTAACTCGGGATCAGTACAGGATAAGTAATTTAATGTATGGACACAGTGACTCCACCAGTAGAATAGTGAGTGCAGTTCTGGAGTATAATACAGGATATAACTCAGGTACTCTTGTACTAAAACTGTTGGTTGGCCGCTGCAACTCCGCTACGGCGGTGCGGCCTAGTGGGTCCACATACCCACGGATCGTGACAGAATGTACCTCAGAATCAGTATAGGATAATGTAATGTATGTACACAGTGACTCCACCAGCAGAATAGTGAGTTCAGCTCTGCAGTATAATACAAGATATAATTCAGGATTAGTACAGGATAATTAATGTAATGTATGTACACAGTGACTCCACCAGCAGAATAGTGAGTGCAGTTCTGGAGTATAATACAAGATGTAACTCAGGATCAGTACACGATAAGTAATGTAATGTATGTACACAGTGACTCCACCAGCAGAATAGTGAGTGCAGCTCTGGAGTACAATACAGGATGTAACTCAGGATCAGTACAGGATAAGTAATGTAATGTATGTACACAGTGACTCCACCAGCAGAATAGCGAGTGCAGCTCTGGAATACAATACAGGATGTAACTCAGGATCAGTACAGGATAAGTAATGTAATGTATGTACACAGTGACTCTACCGGCAGAATAGTGAGTGCAGCTCTGGAGTATTATACAGAATGTAACTTAGGATCAGTACAGGATAAGTCATGTAATGTTTGTACACAGTGACTCCAGAAGCAGAATAGTGAGTGCAGCTCTGGAGTATAATACAGGATGTAACTCAGGATCAGTAGAAGATAAGTAATGAAGTCATGTATGTACACAGGGATTCCACCATCTTTTCAGTCTATGCAACATAGCAGTACACGACACAGGTGGGACAAATGCAATGGCATTTACATTGTTTGTCTGACTGTTTGGGCCACAGGCCAAAAGTGGCCTGCAGAAAGCACTGTCATAATTGTGGTGGGAGCAAGGGCGGACGAGAACAACACATTATATGAGTAAACACTCTGGCATTTTAATTGAGGGCACTGTATGGCTCTATTATTGGGAACACGTTCTGGCACTATTACTGGGGCCACTGTATGGCACTTTTTCCAAGGGCACTATCTGTTTAGGGCTATTTAATTCAGTTCTATGTCAGTTTTTATAACTATGACCAAGTATAGTTTTGGAGATGTGGCCTATAGTAAAATGGGCATTGCTAGGGAAGGAGCTGGATTAATTCTCTCCTAGATGTTAGACCCCCAGCAAAAACACTTTTATTACAATTCCGGCTGATTTAATAAATATCCCTTTTATGAGCATAGTATCTATAAATCACCTCCCCCTCTTCCGGTGCTGCTCTCCTGATCATGACTGCGCCAGGTTTCCTTGACAACTCTCCTGCTCTGATGACGTCACATGTGGCTGCTTTTAAAGAAGAAGATTGCCTCTGAATAAGGTACATTCCCTCTAAGCTTGCTACCTGTACTTTGACCCTGACTCTGACCTTGAACTCTGCCCTGACTCTAAATTTCGCCTTTTTTCTGCTCTTTCGCATTTGTTGCCTGGCCCTTTTTGTTTGCCCTCTTGGTCTGTCTTCTGGATTACATTTTCGTTTTCATTGGTATTTGCATCCTGAGCACTCTCCGGGTGTCGATCCCTGGCTTCTCTAATCTATCATAACCGCCTGAACTTACAATATTCCATCTATTGTGTTTATTAACGTTTAAAAATACAAAAGAAAAACAAGCAAAACTTCTACAGAGAGGCCAGTTTACATATTGGCGAGGTACATAAAAATAATAATTATTTATGAACAAACAATCTTGACTGCGTTAGAACAATGGCAAACCACATGGTACAATTCCACAAAAGAGACGGTACGTACAGAAAAAAATCCGGGAGAGAAATCAGAATTGTGACTAAGATAGGTATAGACAGAAAAACTAGGTGGGTAGAGGAAAGGGTACAAAATAAAGGTTGGTGTGGGGTAGAGCTCAGCCCGCGTCCTCAGTAAAAGTCGGAGCAGGTACACTGGAACCAAGGGCTAAGTAGTCATAATAGTTTTCTGGAACTGTAAATGTAGATAAAGTAAACATATTTTTGGTCAACTTTTGCGGTATTTCAGGACCTAAGACCATAAAATTCTATATGTATGATCTTATTGATCGACCGCACCGCTTCCAAAATGTACTTCATTGGCATAGGACCATAATATATGGAGCAAAGCGCCCACTTACAGTCTGCATCTCACAAATAGATAACTTTGGTCATCAAATAGAAGTAGACTGTAAAGGATCTGCCAGGCACTGCTTCGGGGTTAACTCCCAGAATTAATCAGTCAACACCTGAGTGTACATCCCTGAGACAGACACCAGCTTCCTCCACTCAGGCTGGCAGGCTTAGGAGTGGGAGAGCCTATCGCAACCTGGCCAGACTCAGCTAGCTCCCGCCCTCGGTCTATTTAAGCCTGCTCTTCCTGTCCATCTGTGCTTGTGAATTCTTTCCTTGAGGGTTCCTGGCCCAGCTACAGCTCCTGCTACTTTTTGATCCTGCTCCATACAGACCCCGGCTTACCGACTACTCTTCTGCTTTTCGCTTTGTACCTCGCACTCTCCTGGCTTGACTCGGCTCGTTCACTACTCTGTTGCTCACGGTGTTTCCGCGAGCAACTGCCCATTTCCCTTGCTTGTATTCCCTTGTTTGTTTGTCGTGTTTGTCATGCACTTACTGAGCGCAGGGACCGCCGCCCAGTTGTACCCCGTCGCCTAGGGCGGGTCGTTGCAAGTAGGCAGGGACAGAGTGGCGGGTAGATTAGGGCTCACTTGTCCGTTTCCCTACCCCCCCCACCATTACAAATTCACAAGCCGTATACCTAGTCTACCCTGGTCCCTGACACCATTATGGAACCCCGTGAAACCCTGGCTCAGCAAATGCAGGGTCTCTCCCTACAGGTCCAGGCCCTGGCTCAGAGGGTCAACCAGCCTGATGCTACCTTGGTAGTTCCCCTCACCGCACCCCTTGAACCCCACCTCAAGTTGCCCGACCGGTTCTCAGGTGACCGGAGGGCTTTTCTCTCCTTTCGGGAGAGTTGTAGGCTTTACTTTCGCTTAAAGCCTCACTCCTCAGGTTCTGAGAGCCAGCGGGTGGGTATAATTATGTCCCGGCTCCAGGAAGGGCCCCAAGAGTGGGCCTTCTCCTTGGCTCCTGGCGCCCCTGAACTTTCCTCCGTTGATTGTTTCTTTTCTGCCCTCGGACTTATTTATGACGAGACTGACAGAACTGCCTTTGCCGAGAGTCAGCTGGTGACCTTACGTCAGGGTAAGAGACCTGTTGAGGAGTATTGCTCTGACTTTAGGAAGTGGTGCGTAGCTTCTCGGTGGAATGACCCTGCCTTAAGGTGCCAGTTTAGGTTGGGTCTGTCGAATGCCCTGAAAGACCTGCTAGTTAGTTATCCCTCTTCTGACTCCTTAGACCAGGTTATGGCTTTAGTGGTACGACTTGACCGACGTCTCAGGGAACGACAACGTGAACGTTTATGTGTTTTTTCCTCCGACTCCCCCATGATGCCTCCCGAAGTCCCGTTGCTTCGTTTCTCCCCTAAAGACTCAGAAATACCTATGCAACTCGGGGCCTCCGTGTCCCCTCAACAACGTAGAGAATTCCGCAGGAAGAATGGTCTCTGCTTCTACTGTGGGGATGTCAAGCATCAAGTAAACAACTGTCCCAAGCGTAAGAATGCTGTCAGAGAGCTCCCGCGTCTAAGTGATCATCGGGGAGGTCACTTGGGCGCACAGGTATTTCCCGTAAATATGAAACGTACTAAGATATTGCTTCCCTTTCAGGTCTCTTTTGGTGGTAGGTCTGCTACCGGCAGTGCCTTCGTGGATTCAGGGTCCTCTACTAATATCATGTCTGTGGAATTTGCTATGTCTCTCGCTATGCCTCTGATTGATTTGCCTAAACCTGTTCCGGTAGTGGGTATCGACTCCACTCCTCTTGCTAATGGTTATTTTACACAGCATACCCCTGTTTTTGAACTCCTTGTTGGCTCCATGCATTTGGAGCAATGCTCTGTACTATTGATGCAGGGATTATCGTACGATTTGGTTCTAGGTCTTCCCTGGTTGCAGTTGCATAATCCTACGTTTGACTGGAATACTGGGGAGCTAACCAAATGGGGTAATGAATGTTGTACGTCATGTTTTTCTGTTAATTCTATTTCTCCCCCTAAGGAGGTGAATACGCTACCCGAGTTTGTTCAGGACTTCGCTGATGTTTTCTCTAAAGAGGCCTCCGAAGTATTACCGCCTCATAGAGAATACGATTGCGCTATCGAATTGGTACCAGGAGCTAAGCTTCCTAAGGGTAGGATATTTAACCTTTCTTGTCCCGAACGTGAAGCCATGAGGGAGTATATCCAGGAATCCCTGGCCAAGGGTTACATTCGTCCCTCTTCTTCTCCGGTAGGTGCTGGCTTCTTCTTCGTAGGGAAGAAGGATGGGGGTCTTAGGCCATGCATTGACTACCGTGGCCTGAATAAGGTCACGGTAAGGAACCAGTATCCCCTTCCTTTGATTCCTGATCTCTTTAATCAGGTTCAGGGGGCCCAATGGTTCTCTAAATTGGACCTACGGGGGGCGTATAACCTTATTCGCATCAAAGAGGGGGATGAGTGGAAGACTGCGTTTAACACGCCCGAAGGCCATTTCGAATACCTCGTCATGCCCTTTGGGTTGTGCAATGCCCCTGCGGTCTTCCAGAACTTCATAAATGAGATTTTGAGAAATTACCTGGGGATATTTCTTGTAGTGTACCTTGATGACATATTGGTGTTTTCCAGGGACTGGTCCTCCCACATAGAGCATGTCAGGAAAGTGCTCCAGGTCCTTCGAGAAAACAAACTGTTTGCCAAAATCGAAAAATGTGTATTTGGGGTACAGGAGATACCATTTTTAGGTCAAATCCTCACTCCTCATGATTTCCGCATGGACCCTGCCAAGGTTCAGGCTGTGGCTGAATGGGTCCAACCTGCCTCCCTGAAAGCGCTACAGTGTTTTTTGGGGTTCGCTAACTATTACAGGAGATTTATTGCTAACTTCTCGGTCGTCGCTAAGCCTCTTACGGACCTCACTCGCAAGGGTGCTGATGTCCTCCATTGGCCCCCTGAGGCCGTCCAGGCTTTTGAGACCCTCAAGAAGTGCTTTATCTCGGCCCCCGTGCTGGTTCAGCCCAACCAAAGGGAGCCATTTATTGTGGAGGTTGACGCGTCCGAGGTGGGAGTGGGGGCCGTCTTGTCCCAGGGTACCAGCTCCCTCACCCATCTCCGCCCCTGTGCTTACTTTTCTAGGAAGTTTTCGCCCACGGAGTGTAACTATGATATTGGCAACCGCGAACTTTTAGCCATTAAATGGGCATTTGAAGAGTGGCGCCACTTCCTGGAGGGGGCTAGGCACCAGGTAACGGTCCTTACCGACCACAAGAATCTGGTTTTCCTAGAATCTGCCCGGAGGCTAAACCCGAGACAAGCTCGATGGGCGTTGTTTTTTACCAGATTCAATTTTTTGGTTACCTATAGGGCCGGGTCTAAAAATATTAAGGCGGATGCACTGTCGCGTAGCTTCATGGCCAGCCCTCCTTCGGAGGAAGATCCTGTTTGTATTTTGCCTCCAGGTATAGTCATTTCCTCTATCGAGTCCGATTTAGTCTCTGAAATTGCTGCTGATCAAGGTTCAGCTCCTGGGAACCTTCCTGAGAACAAGCTGTTTGTTCCCCTGCAATTCCGGCTAAGGGTACTTAGGGAAAATCACGACTCCGCACTATCTGGCCATCCAGGCATCCTGGGTACCAAACACCTCATTACCAGAAATTATTGGTGGCCTGGTTTGCCTAAAGACGTTAAGGCCTACGTCGCCGCCTGTGAGGTTTGTGCCAGGTCCAAGACTCCCAGGTCCCGACCAGCGGGCTTACTGCGTTCATTGCCCATTCCCCAGAGACCTTGGACACATATCTCCATGGATTTTATCACCGATTTGCCTCCATCCCAAGGCAAGTCGGTGGTGTGGGTGGTGGTAGACCGCTTCAGTAAAATGTGCCACTTTGTGCCCCTCAAGAAACTACCCAACGCCAAGACGTTGGCTACCTTGTTTATCAAACACATCCTGCGTCTCCATGGGGTCCCCGTCAATATTGTTTCTGACAGAGGGGTACAATTTGTTTCATTGTTTTGGAGAGCCTTCTGTAATAAGTTGGGGATTGATCTGTCCTTCTCCTCTGCTTTCCATCCCGAAACCAATGGCCAAACGGAGAGGACTAATCAGTCTCTAGAACAATACTTAAGATGTTTTGTCTCTGACTGTCAATTTGATTGGGTTTCTTTCATTCCCCTCGCCGAATTTTCCCTTAATAACCGGGTCAGTAACTCGTCAGGGGTCTCTCCCTTTTTCTGTAATTTTGGGTTTAATCCACGGTTCTCCTCCGTTTCACCTGGTTGTTCCAACAATCCCGAGGTGGAGGTCGTTCATCGGGATCTGTGCACAGTCTGGGCCCAGGTTCAGAAGAACCTAGAGGCGTCCCAGAGCATACAGAAGGCTCAGGCCGATAGAAGACGTTCTGCTAACCCCCTGTTTGTGGTCGGGGATCTGGTGTGGTTGTCATCCAGGAACTTGCGTCTCAAGGTTCCGTCCAAAAAGTTTGCTCCCCGGTTTATTGGGCCGTATAAGGTCATTGAGGTCCTCAGTCCTGTCTCTTTCCGGCTGGAGTTACCCCCGTCTTTTCGTATACACAACGTGTTTCATGCCTCCCTCCTGAAACGCTGCTCCCCGTCCTTGGCCCCCTCGAGGAAACCTCCTGTTCCCGTCCTCACCCCTGAGGGGGTGGAATATGAGGTGGCCAGGATCGTGGACAGCAAGATGGTCCAAGGCTCCCTCCAGTACCTGGTCCATTGGAGAGGATACGGGCCCGAGGAGAGGACTTGGGTACCCGCCCGGGATGTTCACGCTGGGGTATTGGTCAGGAGGTTCCACCTGCGTTTCCCCAGTAAGCCAGGTCCACTTAGAAAGGGTCCGGTGGCCCCTCATAAAAGGGGGGGTACTGTAAAGGATCTGCCAGGCACTGCTTCGGGGTTAACTCCCAGAATTAATCAGTCAACACCTGAGTGTACATCCCTGAGACAGACACCAGCTTCCTCCACTCAGGCTGGCAGGCTTAGGAGTGGGAGAGCCTATCGCAACCTGGCCAGACTCAGCTAGCTCCCGCCCTCGGTCTATTTAAGCCTGCTCTTCCTGTCCATCTGTGCTTGTGAATTCTTTCCTTGAGGGTTCCTGGCCCAGCTACAGCTCCTGCTACTTTTTGATCCTGCTCCATACAGACCCCGGCTTACCGACTACTCTTCTGCTTTTCGCTTTGTACCTCGCACTCTCCTGGCTTGACTCGGCTCGTTCACTACTCTGTTGCTCACGGTGTTTCCGCGAGCAACTGCCCATTTCCCTTGCTTGTATTCCCTTGTTTGTTTGTCGTGTTTGTCATGCACTTACTGAGCGCAGGGACCGCCGCCCAGTTGTACCCCGTCGCCTAGGGCGGGTCGTTGCAAGTAGGCAGGGACAGAGTGGCGGGTAGATTAGGGCTCACTTGTCCGTTTCCCTACCCCCCCCACCATTACATAGACATCATGAGTTCCACCAACGATGACTAAGAAAGAAGTAGTGGCACGGCCATGTGCAAAACATTTGCCTCAATACCTCCTTGTTGGTTTTTGAAGTACAGCAGCACCTTACTAGAAAAAGACAAGGGGTGCCTTCTCCATGAGAGACAAGATCAGCACTACCACAACCATCAGATGAGAACTTTTGTTGGAGCGAATAGTTACAATTATGAGGGCTTGGGGACAATACCGGGCTCTGTATTTTTTAGTTATGCCCTTTAAATGAGCTTATTATTTGTAATATACCTATGGATACAGAAAAAATAAATGTCTTCAAAATTCTTAACCTTAATTGAATGTCTTACAGGATTCTCAAGGATGGATACGAAGAATCAGACTCTGGCTACCGAATTCATTCTACTGGGATTTTCCAAAGATCTAAAGACAAATATTCTGTTATTTATGTTATTTTTGCTCATTTATTTAGTATCTATTAATGCAAATGGTCTCATTTTATGCCTGATTCTTATCAACACCAATTTACATATTCCAATGTACTTTTTCCTATGCATTTTATCTGTTATGGACTTGTGTATTATATCAACGGTTATACCAAAATTATTGATAGACCTCATATCTGGTGGGAGGTTAATCTCTCTAGTTGCATGCACGGCTCAGTTCTACATTATTCTTCTGATGGGAGGAACCGAGTGTCTCCTCCTTTCTCTAATGGCTTATGATCGATATGTTGCCATCTGCCGTCCACTCCATTATCCGGTTCTTATGAGGTGGAGCAATTGCTATCGAATGACTGCTCTTGTTTGGATCTTGAGTTTTATGATATTCATTCTTCCATCCTTTGGAAATCCTATCAAATTGTGCTATCCAAACCAGATAAATCACTTCATGTGTGAGGTATTAGCTGTCATCCAGTTGGCTTGTGACGATATCAATTCCAATGAAGTTTCGATGGTCATCACTTGTTTCGTAGCACTTTTTCTCCCTTTTTTGTTTATTTTATTCTCATATATTTGTATTTTATCCTCAGTATTGAAAATACGATCTGCAGGAAGAGCAAAAGCCTTCTCCACCTGCACTTCCCATGTTACTGTGGTGGTCTTATTTTTCGGGACGGCAATTGTCATGTACTTTGGGCCATCATCTGAGTACTCAACAAATTATGGAAAATATTTCTCTCTATTTTCTAATGTTATATGCCCAACATTGAACCCACTTATTTACTGTCTTAATAATAAAGAGGTTAAAGAGGCTCAGAGAAAAATATTCTTCAAATTTAGACTTTAATGTTGAAGAAAATGAGGCAAGCCAACCTCGGACTACATCTTTCCTAGTTTTATATGACCTTTACATGTTTTTGTGTAACTTTATGAGGAAAACTGTGCCAACACCAACATTGCAGGTGACAATTCAAATTCGACATCTACTATCATTCCATAAATCATTTTGGAAACATATTCAAGGAGAGGACAGGGCTAATTGTCCAAAGGTTATTCTTACCTATAGCTCTGTGGTTTTAAAAAACTTTCCCTACATTGACGCACCGAATGAAGCTATAAAGGTAGCATGATTTTTCTAGTGCAATAGTGAAAGGGGAATTAAGCTGGGCGAGAGATGTCAGGCTGAGGCCAAGATGGCACTGGTGACATGGTTGAGGGCACCATCATGCCTGGTGACCTTCTGTGTTCAGCACACTAGAGGATGGGGAGTGGTGTTGTTCCTGGAAGATTTAGCTGCATGAGTTTATGGAAAAGTGCAATAAGGCAGAACTTAGCAGGATTAAAAGGAAAGTATGTGAAATTGTAAACCAGAACTTCTTTGTTTTTCCGATCAATTTACAGAGGGGAATAGAGGCAGTGGCGTAACTACCACTGTAGCAGTCATAGCGACTGCTACGGGGCCTGCGGCATGAGGGGCTCCGTAGCAGTCGCTATTGCTGCTACAGCGGTAGCGATGCCACATTTAATAGTGTCTGCATCCTTTGGATGCAGATACTATTGAACACTATGACAGAGCAGTGCGGTATCTCCCTGCTCTGCCATAGGCTTCTGTATACTGTGGCATAGCTCTAGGGGTCGCAATGGTCGCAATTGCGACTGGGCCTCAAAACCAGGGGGGCCCTCATTGCCCCCGTACCCACACAGCACTCACTGCGCTGGTCCCGCTTCCTGAATGTTGGAGCAAGGAGCTGACAGCTCCTTGCTCCAGCATTCACTCTGCCGTGAGCGGCTCAGCGCAGGCAGGCGCGATGTAGTGATGTCATTGCCGGTCTGCGCCGAGTCACTCACAGCACAGACCGGAGGAGAATGATCCGCCACCCATCATGGGAACGGGGATAGGTAAGTAATTATGTTATTATTTTTTTATTAGGCACATATGGAGGGATTATACTGGGTAGGGAAGGGGGCTATAATTTTACTTTATGGGGGCATTATACGGTGGGGACAGCTATGGGGGGCATTACACTGTATGGGGCATTATACTGTGGGGACAGCTAAGGGGTCATTATACTGTGGGGACAGCTATGGGGGCATTATACTGTATAGGGGCATTATACTGTGGGGGCAGCTATGAGGGCATTATACTGGGGGGACAGCTATGGGGGCATTATACAGGGGGGTTCTGTATAGCACTGTCTACAGGGGGCTGTATAGTACTGTCTACAGGGGGATGTATAGCACTGTCTACAGGGGGGCTGTATAGCACTGTCTACAGGGGGGCTGTATAGCACTGTCTACAGGGGGCTGTAAAGCACTGTCTAAAGGAGGGGGCTGTATGGCACTATTTACAGGGGGCACAAGGCCAGGCTGTGTGTGGCACCCATGGGAGGGGGGTCCTGTCAAAAGTCTGCATTGGGGCCCAGTGTTTCCTAGTTACTCCCCTGAGTAGAGGTGTTCTTTACGAGACATGAATTGTAACATTTCTCCCGAGAGGAGGTGGTATACATAGAGTAGCCACCGTACAGCGGGCTGCTTTTCTGTGGGAGGACACAGGCAGTAAAGCTTGTTCCCCTTTGTGTTGGCCTAGACATTCACAAATGTTGGTTGGGTTGACAAACGGCCCCTGGGGGAATAGTTGGGTGCAGGAAGGGCCAACCTGTCGTAAAGATGTAACTGACACAGACATGCTCAGAGGAAGGCAGCCAGGCCCTGTCGTAGAAATCGAGGTTTCAAAATTAGCCTGGCTTCCCCAGTTGATAGATGCTGAAATTATTGTGGCTTATGCCCTGTAAATGTGTATGTGTAGTCACCTGGATGGGGGGGGGGCTATGGTGTAAACTTGTCTATAACTTATAGCTAACCAGCCGTCATTCCTATTTTTAATATTAATGGCTTATTACTGAGCAAGCAGCCTACAGTGCTTGAAGGATATTTCAAGGTCACGTTAGGTTAGTTCTGTATCTCCCACTGGAAATCTCTATTCATATTTTGGGTAGATCAGCTGTGTCTGAAGCTACCGGTAAAGTTGGTGTCCAGGTTTCCATAGCTGTTAAAATCTATGTGTAAAGGTGGGCATTAATCTAACAGGGTGAGGACGAGTGTGGTGAGGAGCGTTCCTTATTACAGGTGCAGCAGGAGAGAAGTCCTATAGTTATGCATGGTATGGGTTATATAGGAATTATGGATGGAAAAAAACTTATGTTCATAAAGTTCAACCAGAGGAGAGGAGAGGACATGGATGAAAGTAGGGGAAAAACTTACTACTTTATTCCCCCCGTAAGGCAGAAAACCCCACAAAGCATGAGCCAATCTGCCCTAAAAGGGGAAAAAAAAACATTTAGACAATATTCTATATATTTCAAAACACTAGATGTTGTGGTGTTTCAAGAAAGAATCTAAGGCTAATGACAGTTTCTGAGGTGACTATTTCAGTGCTTCACCGCTCTAACTGTAAAGAATCATGGTCACTTTTGAAGATTTCACCTTTTCTTCTCTAGACGGGGGAAGGTCCCCCTTGTCTTTTGAGGGGACTTTACTTGGAATATCTTTCCACCAGTTATATTTGTAAATAAGGTAGTAATTGTGTGATAACTCTATACCATATTATGATATTGTGCTATAATACTACATACACCAGTCCAATGTTCAAACATAAACTGTGTTAACAGGGAAATACACATCATAAATCCCTCACATCCCATTGTAATATGTTCTATATTTGACATTGCAACACTATAATTCATCCCAGGAGCTTAATATACAGGTGTATATATATATATATATATATATATATATATATATATATATATATATATATATAAATGTTTGCCCACTGTCAAAGACATGAAAAGTCTACAATTTTTAGGCTAGGTTAATTTTACCAGTGAGAGATAGATTATATAAAAAAAAAACAGAGAATCACATTGTCAAAATTATATATATGTATTTGCATTGTGCACAGAGAAATAAGTATTTGATCCCTTTGGCAAACAAGACTTAATACTTGGTGGCAAAACCCTTGTTGGCAAGCACAGCAGTCAGGCGTTTTTTGTAGTTGATGATGAGGTTTGCACACATGTTAGATGGAATTTTGGCCCACTCCTCTTTGCAGATCATCTGTAAATCATTAAGATTTTGAGGCTGTCGCTTGGCAACTCGGATCTTCAGCTCCCTTCATAAGTTTTCGATGGGATTAAGGTCTGGAGACTGGCTAGGCCACTCCATGACCTTAATGTGCTTCTTTTTGAGCCACTCCTTTGTTGCCTTGGCTGTATGTTTCGGGTCATTGTCGTGGTGGAAGACCCAGCCACGAGCCATTTTTAATGTCCTGGTGGAGGGATGGAGGTTGTCACTCAGGATTTGACGGTACATCGCTCCATCCATTCTCCCATTGATACGGTGAAGTAGTCCTGTGCCCTTAGCAGAGAAATACCCCCAAAACATAATGTTTCCACCTCCATGCTTGACAGTGGGGACGGTGCTCTTTGGGTCATAGGCAGCATTTCTCTTCCTCCAAACACGGCGAGTTGAGTTAATGCCAAAGAGCTCAATTTTAGTCTCATCTGACCACAGCACCTTCTCCCAATCACTCTAAAAATCATCCAGATGTTAATTTGCAAACTTCAGACGGGCCTGTACATGTGCCTTCTTGAGCAGGGGGACCTTGCGGGCACTGCAGGATTTTAATCCATTACGGCGTAATGTGTTACCAATGGTTTTCTTGGTGACTGTGGTCCCAGCTGCCTTGAGATCATTAACAAGTTCCCCCCGTGTAGTTTTCGGCTGAGGTCTCACCTTCCTCAGTATCAAGGATACCCCACGAGGTGAGATTTTGCAAGGAGCCCCAGATCGATGTCGATTGACAGTCATTTTGTAACGTCTTTCATTTTCTTACTGTTGCACCAACAGTTGTCTCCTTCTCACCCAGCGTCTTACTTATGGTTTTGTAGCCCATTCCAGCCTTGTGCAGGTCTATGATCTTGTCCCTGAAATCCTTAGAAAGCTCTTTGGTCTTGCCCATGTTGTAGAGGTTAGAGTCAGACTGATTCATTGAGTCTGTGGACAGGAGTCTTTTATACAGGTGACCATGTAAGAGCTGTCTATAATGCAGGCACCAAGTTGATTTGGAGCAGTAACTGGTCTGGAGGAGGCTGAACTCTTAATGGTTGGTAGGGGATCAAATACTTATTTCTCTGTGCACAATGCAAATAAATATCTATAATTTTGACTATGTGATTTTCCTTTTTTTTTTATATATATATATATATATATATATAATCTATCTCTCACTGGTAAAATTAACCTAGCCTAAAAATTCTACCCCTAAAATAAGGACGGAATATTTTTTTAGAAGGACATGTCCGCCAGTCGTCAACACCCCGAATCATGTAACCATCAGACAGTCCTTTATGTGCAGCGTAATTCTATCTCATACATTGTAGATTTACAGCTATACGCGCAGTAATCCTAATCTCCAGAGCAAATTTTCACCTCTACTATTCAACCCAACCCATTCTTAAGAACTAGGAGGATCGTAAAACACATTTTATCAGGGATCAAATATTTTTTTATACTTCTGTGGTCAAATATAATTAACATTCTGATGCCAGAAGCTCCTCAGCTCCATTGTCAATGACAATAAAGGAAGGTCTTTTTTTTTCTGCCACGTGTGTTGTCATAGGGACTTCACCGTCCACATATTCATGTTATGAAAGTATCGTGTTCTACAGAAGATCCCACACACATGGTATAGGAGAATATATTCCGTTGTAGAATAACAAAGTAGTAAATAAAAAGGACTCAATAAAGGAAATGTGTGCCCCCTTATTATAAGAGGTTATTGGTATTCTGCCCCCTCCACACCAGACACACGTGGGGATGGTCCCTTAGCTAAAGGGTATCTAAAAAATTGCAACCAATTTTATAATTGTATCTTAAATAGAAAAATAAAGCAACTTTGCAAATAGTCTTGATTAGAAACTCCTACCATTTGGTGTATACAACTCCCATGCAGGTCTATGCGTCTCCCTTGTTGCAGGCTACATTCATCCATATGTTATACAATAACCTAAAGCACACCATATGTACCATACAAAAAAAATAATTATAATTTTAGTAGTTAGAAATTAAAATCTATTGGCTATCAAGACCTAAAAATAAGACATAACATGGTGGTGGGCAGAGAATCACAATACACATAGTGATAGTACAATCATTATTACAAATACAACAAATTGACTATCCAGAATATAAGTATACACTGAGTAAATTTGTTGCATAATGTGCCCCTATTTAACAAACGACCACCACCATAGAGACCCGGGGCTCTGTAGTGATGGTGTTTTTTTTGTTAAATAGGGGCACTTTATGCATCAAACCATTTGGAAATGGTTGATAATTTATTTCTGATAATCAGACTTTCTATGCACTTATTTACTCAGTGTATACTTTTATTCTGGGTAGTCAATTTGTTATATTTGTCATAATGATTGTACTATAACTATGTGTATTGTGATTCCCTGACCATCACCATGTTGTTTTAATTTGTATGTCCTATTTTAGGTATTGATGGCCAATCAGTGGCGGATTAAGTAGACCATGGGCCCTGGGCTGTTACCCATAGTTGGGCCCCCCTTCTCCACCGCCGCCCTGTAACTATTGTTAACACTTCCTTTTTGTCCAGACATTAACAAATGGGTGTTACTACTCCCCTTGTCAAAAGGCTGTGTCCCCACATACTGACAGTCTCCAACCATCGCCGACAGTATCGCACCGTGTAGGGACACATTCTCCTGACAAGGGGAATAGTAACACTTATTTGTCTATGAGTCCTGGACTGCACAAAGACTTTGTGAAATACAAGGATTTCCTATAATAAACATGTCAGTAGAGATGACAGATTGTCTATAAATCTAGTGACTCACAGGTGACGACGTAGTTTTTTTCCTCTTCTCCATCCAGTCCAGACTTCATGACGACTTTTCCCGGCCATGACCCATTTCTACAGAATTTGCCACTCAGATGTCTTTGGCTCCTCACTTTTCCAACATTTCCACACCTATAAACAAAGATAATATTATCATGGTGCCACACACTGTGCCCCTAAATATAATAACAAAGAAAATGATCGACTGAAGCACAACAAAAATGATAGCAAAAATACAAAATTTTATTGACATGAAACCATAACAAAGGTTAAAACTGGAACAGGGAATGAGTCACTCAATAAAAAGACATCAACCACAAACATGTACCGGATGTAGATGTGACATAAATCTATACAAGCTTGTTAATTTGTTGATACAGCAAAGGTGGAATAGTATACGTGCCTGTGCGGACCTGTAGCTGATAAAGCCTAATGAATAATGGCAAAAAGAAGGTCAACAGGGGATAGAATGCATGTATGTACTGCCTAGGTTGCCTCTATGAGAGTATATGTGTGGCAACAGTTATATGCAGATACCTGAACACAGTGATTGTCTATATATGTATGATAGCCTAGTGTATGCCATGGTGTGTATTGCAGGATCAGTGCTACAAATAACATACAGCATTATGCATAACCGCACAAAGAGGTAACAGGCCAGTACCAGGCAAGAAAGTCAGTAATAGCTGTACAACATACCAGTAGACATGAAGAGGATGTCTGGACCCGACGCGCGTTTCGGCAACTGCCTTCGCCCCGGACGAAGGCAGTTGCCGAAACGCGCGTCGGGTCCAGACATCCTCTTCATGTCTACTGGTATGTTGTACAGCTATTACTGACTTTCTTGCCTGGTACTGGCCTGTTACCTCTTTGTGCGGTTATGCATAATGCTGTATGTTATTTGTAGCACTGATCCTGCAATACACACCATGGCATACACTAGGCTATCATACATATATAGACAATCACTGTGTTCAGGTATCTGCATATAACTGTTGCCACACATATACTCTCATAGAGGCAACCTAGGCAGTACATACATGCATTCTATCCCCTGTTGACCTTCTTTTTGCCATTATTCATTAGGCTTTATCAGCTACAGGTCCGCACAGGCACGTATACTATTCCACCTTTGCTGTATCAACAAATTAACAAGCTTGTATAGATTTATGTCACATCTACATCCGGTACATGTTTGTGGTTGATGTCTTTTTATTGAGTGACTCATTCCCTGTTCCAGTTTTAACCTTTGTTATGGTTTCATGTCAATAAAATTTTGTATTTTTGCTATCATTTTTGTTGTGCTTCAGTCGATCATTTTCTTTGTTGGATTCATCAATTGTTGATCGATGCACCAAGGTTATCTTGGTCATTACCTAGGACGCAAACACAGTAGATCTCATAGTGTTCAGCAACGTTGCTTTATATTGAACATTACTCTGTGTCTGTGCCCTTTTTCGGTGGTATTGTATTTGTATATCCCTAAATATAATAGCACCAAACACTGCGCCCCTGAATAAAATAGTACAAACACTGTGCCCCTAAATATTATAGCACCATAGACTGCGCCCCTGAATATAATTGTGTCAAACACTGTAGATAGCACCACACACAGCCCCCTGTAAATAGCGCTACACAGTCCTCCCCCTCTGTAAATAGCGTCACATAACCCTCCCCCTCTTGTATATAGTGCTACACAGCAATCCCCCTTAGATATAGTGATACACAGCGCTCCCTTCTATATTGTGCTATACAACAATCCCCCCTCGTATATAGTGTTACACAGCGTCTCCCCCCTTGGACCTGCAGCTCTTGTAATTGCTCAGTATAATGTCCCCCGTAGCTGCCCCCACAGTATATTGCCACCCATAGCTGCCCCCACAGTATAATGCCCTTCATAGCTGCCTCTACACAGTATAATGCCTCCATAGCTGCGACACAGTATAATGCCTCCATAGCTGCGACACAGTATATTGCCTCCATAGCTGCGACACAGTATATTGCCTCCATAGCTGCGACACAGTATATTGCCCCCATAGCTGCGACACAGTATAATGCCCCCATAGCTGCGACACAGTATAATGCCCCCATAGCTGACACAGTATAATGCCCCATAGCTGCGACACAGTATAATGCCCCATAGCTGCGACACAGTATAATGCCCCATAGCTGTGACACAGTATAATGCCCCATAGCTGCGACACAGTATAATGCCCCCATAGCTGACACAGTATAATACCCCATAGCTGACACAGTATAATGCCCCATAGCTGACACATTAGGGTATGTTCACACGGCCAAATTTCAGACGTATACGAGGCGTATTATGCCTCGTTTTACGTCTGAAAATAGGGCTGCAATACGTCGGCAAACATCTGCCCATTCATTTGAATGGGTTTGCCGACGTACTGTGCAGACGACCTGTAATTTACGCGTCGTCGTTTGACAGCTGTCAAACGACGACTCGTAAATTTACTGCCTCGGCAAAGAAGTGCAGGGCACTTCTTTGCCACGTAATTTGAGCCGTTCTTCATTGAAATCAATGAAGCATGGCTCAAGGTTAAGGGTATGTTCACACGTAGTCAACCAAAACGTCTGAAAATCCAGAGCTGTTTTCAAGGGAAAACAGACCCTGCTTTTCAGACGTTTTTTACCAACTCGCATTTTTACCAACTCATTTTTTTACCAACTCGTTTTTGGAGCTGTTTTCATTGGAGTCTATGAGAAAACAGCTCCAAAAACGTCTGAAAGAAGTGTCCTGCACTTCTTTTGACGAGGCTGTATTTTTACGAGTCGTCGTTTGACAGCTGTCAAACGACGACGCGTAAATAACAGGTCGTCTGCACAGTACGTCGGCAAACCCATTCAAATGAATGGCCAGATGTTTGCCGACGTATTGCAGACCTATTTTCAGACGTAAAACGAGGCATAATACGCCTCGTATACGTCTGAAATTTGGCCGTGTGAACATACCCTTACGAGCGTCTCAGACGGCTCGCAAATTACGAGGAGGAGCATTTACGTGTGAAACGAGGCAGCTGTTAACAGTCTGTCTTTTCACACGTAACTGCCTCTCAGCGTGTGAACATACCCTTATAATGCCCCATAGCTGCGACACAGTATAATGCCCCATAGATGTGACACAGTATAATGCCTCCATAGCTGCGACACAGTATAATGCCTCCATAGCTGACACAGTATAATGCCCCATAGCTGACACAGCATAATGCCCCATAGCTGACACAGTATAATGCCCCATAGCTGACACAGTATAATGCCCCATAGCTGACACAGTATAATGCCCCATAGCTGACACAGCATAATGCCCCATAGCTGACACAGCATAATGCCCCATAGCTGACACAGTATAATGCCCCATAGCTGACACAGTATAATGCCCCATAGCCGACACAGCATAATGCCCCATAGCTGACACAGCATAATGCCCCATAGCAGACACAGCATAATGTCCCATAGCTGACACAGTATAATGCCCCATAGCTGACACAGTATAATGCCCCATAGCCGACACAGTATAATGCACCATAGCTGACACAGCATAATGCCCCATAGCAGACACAGTATAATGCCCCATAGCTGACACAGCATAATGCCCCATAGCTGACACAGTATAATGCCCCATAGCTGACACAGTATAATGCCCCATAGCTGACACAGCATAATGCCCCATAGCTGACACAGTATAATGCCCCATAGCTGACACAGCATAATGCCCCATAGCTGACACAGTATAATGCCCCATAGCTGACACAGTATAATGCCCCATAGCTGACACAGCATAATGCCCCATAGCTGACACAGTATAATGCCCCATAGCTGACACAGTATAATGCCCCATAGCTGACACAGTATAATGCCCCATAGCTGACACAGCATAATGCCCCATAGCCGAAACAGTATAATGCCCTATAGCCGACACAGTATAATGCCCCCATAGCTGACACAGCATAATGCCCCATATGTACGTACCTAATAAATAAAAAAAACATAATTGCTTACCTATCCCGGTTCCCACGACGGTGGGGGATGCGATGCTTCTCCTCCTCTGCACTGTGCTGTGAGTGACTCCGTGCAGGCAGGCGCGATGACGTCACTACATCGCGCCTGCCTGCACCGAGCCGCTCACGGCAGAGTGAATGCTGGAGCGAGGCTCCAGCATTCAACCCAACTGAATCTGCGTCCTGCAGACACAGATTCAGTTGGAAGCGGGCAGCGCGGCAGCGCTGCATAGTTTTTTAAGATAGTGTGCGGTTCAGGCTGCGATGAGCCACCTGGCAGCCTCGGGCCCTGGGCGACCGCCCGAAACGCCCATATTATAATCCGCCATTGTGGCCAATAGATTTTTAACTTCTATCTAATAGAATTGAATTTTTATATGGTAAAATGCTTTTGGTCTGAGTCTGGATTTGGTCATCATTTAGCTTTGCCTGGTTAATTAGGACAAAATACCTTTCTTGGGCTTAATATATACTTCAGGCCTGGATTACCAGGTGCTGGTTATACTGTTTCTGGAAGGTGCTAGCTTTTCCAGATTCTAATTGGTGTCTTTGTTCTTGTCTATGTGTTTGTTTGTACTGTGGAACCTGTTAGTCTTCTGAGAGATCTAGTTTTTGTATAGCGGTTTGATGTGTATCCTGGGATCAGTTGTTCCACTGGCTTATTTGCCTTTTCTGCTTGTTTGGTCTGCTGCCAAGCTGATGTCCTACCCTGCTGTGAAATAGTATTCAGATTGGCTAAGTTAGTGCTGTAATTCTTTTCCGCTGCTTAATTCGTCTCGTAACTGCTTGCATGCTATTCATCTGCCATTCATTCCATTTGAGTCTCCATCTTCTTCTACTCTCGGTGTTCAGTTCCACTTGTCCACTGATTACTTGTACCTTTTTTTTTCTGTCAGTGTTGATGCGTGCTTCACCCATGTGACAGCAATTGTCCGTTGTTGTGGAATTGAGCACCACCAGTGGCGTTACAACAGGGTAATAGGTGGACTTTACCACAACATGACAATATGTCACATCAACCATAAATGGGTGGGGGTTCCTTCATGTGAGCCACCATAAAGCTACAGTCCCATCAGCAGTGTCAGCTGTAAGTTCCGATCCCGGTTTTTTAACCCTTTTGATGCCACGATTTATAGCGACAGCTGCATTTAAGGAGTTTTACTGAGCTAGGAGGCTCCCTCTGTCAGCCCAGCGGTACCCCATGACGCAATTGCATGGTGCATATGGCCCCCATGGCTACAATGTGAGTTCATCAGAACCTGCCGGAGGCAATGTAACATTGATAGGCACTACAAAAGGCACATGAGTTGTGCAATGTATAATGTAAGCAATCAAAGCATCATATCTTCAAGTCCCCTTGTGGAACTAAAGAATGTAAAACATTTTTTTAGAAATACCAAAATATATATTCAATTAAAAAAACACGGAAATTATATTTTTAGCAATAAAAAAAACTATCCTAAATGGATAATGACATAAAAAAGAAAAACAATGCTAGAAGTTGTATTTTGTTCATCCCGACTGCCAAAAACAGAATTTGCATGTATCTCAAAATGGTACCCATAAAAATCAAAGGTTGTCCTGTAAAAAAAGAAGCACTCATACAGCTGGAAAAATACAAATGTAATTGTTCTTTGAATGCAGCAAGACAAAAAATTTTTTATTTCATAGTGTTTTTATTTAGTAGATGTAGTAAAACACAAAAAAAACTATGTAAAAGTGTCATCGACATAATCATACCGACCCGCAGAATAACAGTAACAGGTCATTTATACCGCATGGTGAACACTTTAAAAAGAAAACCGAAAAAACAATAGCGGAATTGCACATCTGCGTCAGGGCGCCTTTCAGGGGTTCTGTTGAAGCTTTCGGTCAGGGGAACCCATGAACCGAACCCTGACTGAAACAAATGTAAACAATAGGTTTCCATTTGCATCACCAGTAATTTCAATGGTGAGGGATCCGGTGCAAATAGTTTCCATTTGTCTCCATTGTACAAGGGTTCCGTCGTTTTGACAGAAGCAATACCGTAGTCGACTATGGTAATGCATCTCTCGGAAAGCTCAGACATAACCCTTGAACGGAGCCCTGACGCAGACGTGAACGAAGCCTAACTCCAAATTTTTATAAAAAGTTAAACAATGCATTATATGTACCCCAAAATGGTGTTGTGTAAAAACAAAACTCATCTTGCAAAATCAAACCCTCATATGACTACGTTGATGCAAAAATGAAAATGTAATGAGTTTTGAAATGGGGCGACCCAAAAACAATATTTCTTTTAAAAAGTGTAAAAAGTAGTAATACATAAAACATTTTTTTATATCACACAGTGAATGCCATAAAAATAAACCCCTCAAAAATTGACGGAAAAAAATAAACCCCACTCAAAAACAACTATGGAAGTGCCTCTCGTCACTATCAGAGACAGGGAAAATGCAAGACCTGTACCAACATCTTGTCATCAAACACCAGCCACACACCAAACAAGCAGCAGGACTATAAAATCACTGGCTCGTTCTCCTGGACATCCTCCAATGTAGTGAACATGATCCTGTGTATAAGGGGCACCAGTAAAGGAATCTACATTGGAGAAACAATACAAAAACTACAAACCAGGATGAATCTTCACAGACATACAATAAAACAGGAAGTGGATACACCTCTGGGAAAACACTTCTCTGGACCTAATCATGGTACGGCAGATTTAAAGGTCCTAATTCTGAAGGGTCATTTCAAGAACGACTTGAAATTTGGGAATTCAAGCTGATGATAAGATTCCAGTCATTGACACAAGGCCTCAATCTAACACCTGGATTTACGAGCCACTACATGGACACACGTCACATCCCCCATCAGACTGACTCCAGGATCCCTTATCTCCTAAGTCATCACCCCTATAACCTCAGTTTTATGGACCTGGCTTATCTTAATGATGTATCACCTCATGTACTAATTGTCTTTGTGTAACATCTTAAATGTTGAGCTTTATTCTAAGTCATTCATTTGTAAACCTGACTGAAGAAGGAGCCTGTGTGCTCTGAAAGCTGCATATATATATTTTTATGGTAAGCCAATAAAGGTCTCACACCTACTATACTTTTATCTTTTTTGACACAAAAGTATTCAACATTGCATGTGATAATAGCTAGAAACCCCAAACAACTCTGATTGATTTTTAGTCCCTAAGAGAGGGGCCAGCACAAGACCAAAGATAGTTTTTGGGAATCTGTTTCCACTCCATCTGCAAACACATTGGTCCAAATTTACTAATGCTGTCTAATAGTTAGACAGTGTAAACTAAGCCCAGATAGTAATAAAATATGCCAAAATTGTTCACAGTGTTGCACCCTGCATGACAATCGTGGTGCATCTTGTATGACCTGTTAGACACGTTTTTCTTCCTTATACTATCTTTGATTTGATTTATTTTGTGCCAGAATTTTGTGCCAGTTTTTTGTGTTGCATTTTAAGCCACGCCCCTTTCTGGTAGGGAGGGTCTTTCTCTAAGCAACACCTCTTTTTGTAACACTTTTAAAAACTGTCTAGTGAGTTGCATATATAAAAGATGTGCCAAACTGTGCCAATTTGCAACAAAATGTGGCAATTTTTTGGACACTTTCTAGACCCATACACAGTAGTAAATCTGCCCAAATATATCTCATAAATTGCAGCTGTGACACCTCAAACAGGCGCTTCTCAAGTTCAGCATATAGATTATTGTCTCTCATGAGCTGAAGCACAGACTTTACATGACCGCGATGTGACTGGGGCAAAATAAGATTCGTAAAATGTCTTTAAGGCTCTTTTCACATCTGCATTGGTTATTTGCGTTGTTCTGCTTCGTTATAGGAGCAGAACAACTAAATGATGGAAGCGACAGATCCATCACATGGCAACTGCGCCTGACGAAATCTGTTGACTTTGATGAGTTGCGTCGGGTTTCCGGCATTTTGTCTGGGATTCTTTACGGACTTTGGGACGCAGATTGATTGTTGGGGTGGTATAGCTCTAAGTGTGAAGGAATGACAGAGGTGAGGAAATGGTCTTGGCACATGTAACGGGAAGGGAGTCAGGAAAGGGCGTTGGCATTTGTCAGTGAGAGGGTCAGGAAAGGGTCTTAGCACATGTATGGGAGGGTGTCAAGAAAGGGTCTTGGTACTTGTAAGGGGGTGTCAGGAAATGGTCTTGGAACATGTAAGGGGAGGGGGTCAGGAAAGGGTCTTGGCACATGTAAGGGGAGGGGGTCAGGAAAGGGTCTTGGCACATGTAAGGGTAGTGGGTCAGGAAAGAGTCTTGGCACATGTAATGGGAGGGGGTCTGGAAAGGGTCTTGGCACATGTAAGAAAGGGGTCAGGAAAGAATCTTGGCACATGTAAGGGGAGGGGTTCAGAAAAGGGTCTTAACACAAGGAAAGGGTCTCGTTACATGTAAGGGAAAGCGGTCAGGAAAGGGCCTTGGCACATGTAAGGGGAGGGGGTCAGGAAAGGGTCTTGGCACATGTAAGGGTAGGGGTTGAGGAAAGGGTCTTGGCACATGTAAGGGGAGGGGGTCAGGAAATGGTCTTGGCACATGTAATGGGAGGGGGTCAGGAAAGGGTCTTGGCACATGTAAGGGTAGGGGTTGAGGAAAGGGTCTTGGCACATGTAAGGGGAGGGGGTCAGGAAATGGTCTTGGCACATGTAATGGGAGGGGGTCAGGAAAGGGTCTTGGCACATGAAAGGGTAGGGGTTCAAGAAAGGGTCTTGGCACATGTAAGGGGAGGGGGTCAGGAAAGTTCTGGGCACATGTAAGTGGAGGGGGTCAAGAAAGGGTCTTGGCACATGTAAGGGAGGGGGTCAGGAAAGAATCTTGGAACATTTAAGGGAAGGGAATCAGAAAAGGGTCTTAACACAAGGAAAGGGTCTTGTTACATGTAAGGGAAAGTGGTCAGGAAAGGGTCTTGGCACATGTAAGGGGAGGGGGTCAGGAAAGGGTCTTGGCACATGTACGGGGAGGGGGTCAGGAAAGCATCTTGGCACATGTAAGGGGAGGGGGTCAGGAAAGTGTCTTGGCACTTGTAAGGGTAGTGGGTCAGGAAAGGGTCTTGGCACAAGTAAGGGGAGGGTCAGAAAAGGGTCTTGGCACATGTAAGAGGTGGGAGTCCGGAAAGGGTCTTGGCACATGTAAGGGGAGGGGTTCAGAAAAGGGTCTTCGCACAAGGAAAGGGTCTCGTTACATGTAAGGGAAAGCGGTCAGGAAAGGGTCTTGGCACATGTAAGGGGAGTGGTTAATTTAGGTCATATTAAAGGTCAATAGTATAATTCAGCAGAGCAATTTTAGGAGCCAAGGAGACCACCATTTTATAATTTATTTTGCATAGCTGTGGTGCGTCTTGTTTTTGTTTTTCTGTTTTCGGGTGCGGTGTTCGTGATCGGTTGGCCTGGGATGTTTCTTTGCTGGGTGCCGGAAGAAAGTGTCTTTGGAGGCTAATAGTTGGATTAATATACAAGGTCCATTTTGGAGGTGCGGGTGTTTATAATACAAGCTTTTGTATGATACAACTGTATTTGGGCTCCTGGCGTGGTTCGGGGGCCCCATGAGTGGAAAACATGGAGTTAGACAGAGAGCAATTGTGACCCTAGGTAGTCAGCAGGTAAAATATATAATCAACAAAAGGAATGCCTGCAGGCAAACAACAACCCTTATTTCCTGACTACCCACAATATAATAGGAAAATAAACTAACAAATTTTATTAGGCTACGTGTAGCAAAGGACAGACCACATAAACGTCAGTTTAAAATTATCACTGTCAAAGTGCCGAAGTGAAAGTGAAAACAGCCAGCTGGAGAGCTCGGCAGATCATTCAAACGGCCAGGGTGAATACTGACTGAATTAGAGTCAGTTACGAGGTAGAAGCCACACTTAGTGAAATGGCATTAAATTCGGCTAGGACAGGAGTTAAAAACACACTTTAAAGCCCCCCCGACATGTTTCGCTAGCTAGTAGCGTCCTCAGGGGTACATGGGGCTAATGGCGACGCGGCGAGAAAACAGACACTCATCGCCATAAGGGTATGTTCACACGGCGGGGGTCCGTAACGGCTGAAATTACGGGGATGTTTCAGCCTGAAAACATCCCCGTAAATTCAGCCGTACCGGCATGTGCAGGCGCTTGAACGCCGCGTCAATTACGGCCGTAATTAGCGCTGCTATTCATTGGAGTCAATGAATAGCGGCTCCAAATACGGCCAAAGAAGTGACAGGTCACTTCTTCTACGCGGGCGTCTATTTACGCGCCGTCATTTGACAGCGGCGCGTAAATATACGCCTCGTGTGAACAGACAAACGTCTGCCCATTGCTTTCAATGGGCAGATGTTTGTCAGCGCTATTGAGGCGCTATTTTCAGACGTAATTCGGGCCAAAAACGCCCGAATTACGTCCGTAAATAGGCCGTGTGAACATACCCTTAGAGTGTCTGTTTTCTCGCCGCGTCGCCATTAGCCCCATGTACCCCTGAGGACGCTACTAGCTAGCGAAACATGTCGGGGGGGCTTTAAAGTGTGTTTTTAACTCCTGTCCTAGCCGAATTTAATGCCATTTCACTAAGTGTGGCTTCTACCTCGTAACTGACTCTAATTCAGTCAGTATTCACCCTGGCCGTTTGAATGATCTGCCGAGCTCTCCAGCTGGCTGTTTTCACTTTCACTTCGGCACTTTGACAGTGATAATTTTAAACTGACGTTTATGTGGTCTGTCCTTTGCTACACGTAGCCTAATAAAATTTGTTAGTTTATTTTCCTATTATATTGTGGGTAGTCAGGAAATAAGGGTTGTTGTTTGCCTGCAGGCATTCCTTTTGTTGAAAACATGGAGTTGGTGCATGAGGTTTTCAATCTGGGTGCCCTTTGGGTCGGTGTTTGCGGCCAAGGATAAAAGGTCCTCGAGTGCACTATTACGGTTAAAATTTGAGTGGTCCAAACAATTTTATTCAATGCCTCCAAGGACTCTTCTGGCCAATTTAGATGTGATGTTTTTATTCATATTGAATTGGTTATTTATTTGTATTTAAGGTTTTGATATTAATGAATGTTGAGTGATAAGAAAATTGGCTTCTGTGGTCCCTACAACCAAAATTAGGTGTCAGTGTTTTTTTTATAAGGGGTTAGGATTGAATAAAGGTTGAGTAGTCAGGAATCCCTCCAGTCGTGTTTAGACTGATGATCAGGAGAGTTCACATCATTGCTCCCTCTCGTCTCATTGTTTTATGTTCTATAGTTAATATCGTATTGTTGTAATTGATCTCAAGAGCTTATCATGTTTATATATATTCTTATGTTTTTCCACCATTCTTCTGTTTGGCTCCACATGTAAATTGCAGACAATTCGAGTTACCGCAAAAGTAAGGATGGAAGATTTTCCTAGAAGAAGAATATGTCCACGCGTCCTCATACAGCACGAGCCATGTAACCATCAGTCAGTCCTCGATGTCTCTTTTATGTGCAGTGTAATTCTATCTCATACATTTTAGATTTACAGCTTTATGTTGTTTCCCATTTGAAGAATATTTCACACATCCGGAGATCTTTATCCTTCGGGAAACTAAAGAAAGAAACTCTACACCTCCACTTACAATCATGTCATTTTATTTTCCGATCCATTCTCGAGAACATTAATGGCAAATTACCAAAAGCAAAAAGACCATTTTACGTCTAACGACCTTTTTCATTACTTTATTCCTGTGATAAGATATTATTGACATCCCTATGACTGCAGCTCCTCAGCTCCATCTTCCTCATGACAATACTTCCTGTCCTGTGCTTAGGTACTTGTCATAACAGCGTACACATCAATGTCCATAGTGTACCACAGAAGATCAAACACACATGGTAAAGGAGACTAAACCTGTATTTATTTGTAGAATAACCAAGCACTATAGGTACAATGAGGCAGGGGTGCCCCCTTATTAGAAAGGGAATAATACTTTGTGATAAACTATATGGCCCATACACTTTAGCTGCCACATTTGCTGTACATCATCGATGGACATTCAGAATTTATTAGGGTTTATAACAATATCTGTCATTATGGTTGTACAGTAAGTAATATGTAAGACCAATAGTTTTTTGAATGTTCACTGATGCTGAGAGTACTGATATCCAAATATTATTCCTGCTTCAAAGTTGTCTGAATAGGCTGTCATATGTGTGTACATGACCAATATCGCTATTTCTGGCCATTATATGACTTGTAAGTGGCATCATTTAGAATTTTTCCCCTCTGCAGGCTCTATTTCTAATGCTCAATTGTCTCATAGGTAGCAGGTGCAGCCTAACTGCTATCATGTCTTCTATACACCGCACACATAGAAGAGCAAAATCCTGCTCTCCTACCTCTATATAACACATATACATATATAGAAGCTGCAGCAACATGGAGGACATTATACAACAGTAATGAGTATTGTAGCTGAGAATCCAGCACTGGGGTGAGACACTAGAACTTACCAGCAGCGGTTCTGCATGTTTCGCTCTGCTTTTATTTCTACACCCCTCCCCTCTATAGACTTGCATGCAGGGTGTGTTGCTAAGTCACACTCTGAAGTCAATGGTATTCCGACACTCCTACCTCCCTTGCGGAAAAGGTCTCTGTGTTAAAGGGTACATACTCCTTTGCAACCAATTTTTTACTGCCCCATTGCATTGAAAACACTTAAATAGTCTTTCTTAAAATTCTCATACCGTTTTGTGTATACAGCTCCTTTGAAAATCTATGTGTCTCCATGGTCACAAACTAGAAAGAAACTCTGTATAAACTGATCATGCAGTCGTGTATTACTTTATTTAATCTGCCCCCTGCTTTTTGCTAATTCACAGACATATATATAGTGTTTGGGCATCCACTTAGCGAATTAGATTCATTGTGGATAAATTAAAAGTTTTGCATCTGGGTATTAATAATCTGCAGGCATCATATGTCCTAGAGGGAGATAACCTGGAAGAGTCACTTGTTGAGACGGATCTGGGTGTATTTATAGATCATAAACTAAATAACAGCACAATGTCAATTGGCTGCATCTAAAGCCAACAGGATACTGCCCTGTATTAAAAGAGGCATGGATTTGTGAGATATTTCTGCTTTACAAAGCATTAGTGACCTCATCTGCAGTATGCAGTTCACTTTTGGGTACCATTTAATGAGGAAAGATTTAAAAGTTACATTTATTTAGTCTTGAAAAGAAACGTCTATGGATGGACAAGATAAATCTATATAAGTCTATTAGTGGCCTATTCCAAAAATAAGGAGAAAACCTGTTCCATGTAAAATTCCCTCAGAAGACAAGGGGGCACTCTGTCAGTCTGGAGAAATAAAGGTTTAGTCTCTAAAGGTTTACTTAGACCTCTTTACTGTAAGAGCAGTGAATCTTTGGAATAGTCACTGTATTCAGCAATAAACAAGTGATGGCTTCAAGAAAGGATGATGATTTCTTATTTCATTAACGCTTATGTAAATGTTTCGAATTGTGCGACTGTTGATCAAATCTGATCGCCACATGGGATCAGGAAGGAAATGATCCCTTTTGGGGCAGATTGTCTCATGCCTTTTCAGGTATTTGCCTTCCTCTGGATCAATAGGAGGTAAAGTTTTAGGATTTAACCTCACCGCCTTCCTTTGATCCATGTCCTCTCCTCTCCCTTTGGTTGAAGTTGTTGCACATTTTTTACCGAACTGTGTTACACCGAAAATCGTAAAAATTTTATTAGCGTGATCAAAAATAAGTCATACTGGGGAAGATTTCTCAACAATGTAAGATGCGGGAATTTATCAGCTCAAATTGCTCCACATGTATTCGAATTTGTGATAAAATCCTGGTGCATTTTGCTTAGTAAATCTCCTCCATTCAGAATGTAATTACAAAGTATGTTGACCTTTCCGTTACAGTGTCGCCATTATTGTAATCGTCCATAAAAAAACGCTATATCATGAATGCGAAGAACCGGACGATCACCACCGAATTTATTCTGTTAGGATTTTCAACTGATCTAAGAGTAAACATTTTCTTGTTTGTCTTATTTCTGGCCATCTATATTGTAACCATTAATGGGAACGGTCTTATCATGTGGTTGATACTATTTAACTCTCATTTACACACCCCAATGTACTTTTTTCTCTGTATTTTATCATTTCTGGACTTGTGCACATCAACATCTGTGGTGCCGAAACTTCTGGCTGACTTCTTCTCAACTCGAAGGTCCATATCGCTTGGGGCTTGCACTCTTCAATTCTACACTGTCCTTCTTATGTCAGGAACTGAAAGTCTTCTCCTTGCCCTTATGGCCTATGACCGCTATGTCGCCATCTGCCGGCCGCTCCACTATCCGATGCTGATGAGATGGAGAACCTGTTATAGTCTAACAGCCTTAGTGTGGATAGTGAGCTTTATGATCTTCATCATTCCAGCTTTCTCCATGCCAATGGACCTGTGTTACCCCAACCATATCAATCATTTCATGTGCGAAGTTCTCGCCGTCGTGCAGTTGGCGTGTGATGACATCATCCTTAGTGAAGTTGTGATGTTTGTGACTTGTTTCATTGCCCTTTTTCTCCCCTTTGTGTTCATTATTGTCTCTTACGCTTGTATTATATCCTCTGTACTAAAGATTCACTCTACGGGAAGATCTAAAGCCTTCTCCACATGCACCTCACATATCACTGTGGTGGTTTTATCCTACGGGCCATCAATGATCGTCTACTTTGGTCCATCATCTCAATACTCCACAAACCATGGGAAATACTTATCACTCTTTTCTTATATTATCTGTCCATCTCTAAATCCTCTTATTTACAGTCTGAACAACAAAGACGTTAAAGAAACTATTCGAAAACAGTTATGGACATTGACAAGCAGAGGATGAAAGATAAGTAACAAGATGTTGGCATGTTGAATTGGATGTGAACACAAATGTCCGGTTAGGGTTACGTCCAGTGCCATTGATTTGCTCTCAAGTTGACCACTTGGCTTTCTCTTTGCCTGGCTCCATTGTGGCAAAGCTATGATCATTGACTCCACCTTTGCTGCATTGTCTATTGGAGCCTAAGGTAGTCTGAAATCCTCCTCCCAGTTCATCACTTATTCAGGCTGATATTGTGGACTTCAATATGGCAGCCCTGTTACATTATGACAGAGCTATGATTTGTATTTCCAGCTTAGATTTATTGTCCATTGGAGCCTGAGGTAGTCTAAAATTTGCCTACCATCTTATCGGAGGCTCAGACTCAGTCAGGAAAGGAGCATTATGAGGAAATTGCTGCACAGAGAAATGATCCTCAATAAGGGGAATAAAGATCAACCACAAGTAAATTGTGTCTCACATTAGAAAATAGCAATTTTATCCTGACGACTGGATTTCTCCCTCGCTCATGCAATTCGGAGGAGAAACAATTAGCAATACTACAAACTAATAACATAAATAATCATATACAGTAACCTAACATGTAAAAAAAAAGAAACACTAAGATAAGCAGTACACATAAAAAATATGTATAAATATGAACATACTACATATAATACCCCGATACTGTCCGGTAATTATAAGGTAGTGGACCGTTCAGGGATTACAACGGTTGGGCTTTGGGCATCTTGAGCGGATCCCAGTGTGTCCTTATGTTTTTATCTCTATGTCAGTGGTTATTATAAGACAGATCTGTGTTTCCTTTATAATTGTATTTTGTAAGTTCTCTGGCAATAGCTTCTACCCCTTGTATCATCATTGTCCGCTGTATGAGTCCGAGTCTTGTATAGATCAAAGGGTAAATGTTCTTGAAACAGTAACTGGACAGACCAGCATTTTGTTACGGGCAGTTTGTTAACTATAATTGAGTTTTGTAGAGTCCAGGATATGAAGTGTTATGCCCTGTTCACATGGAATATTTTGCAGGCAGAAAAAATCTGCCTCAGAATTCCTTCAGGAATTCTGTTTTTTTCTGCAGTTTTTTCTGCAGTTTTCACCCTTTTTTTGCCTGCAGTAATTGAAGTCAATACAAGGACCGCAGGCAAAAAACACATTAAAAAATTCTTGTAAACGAGCGCTGCAGGTTTTTTCTGCCTCCCATTGATTTCAGTGGGAGGTCAGAGGCGGAAACCGCGGCATGCCGCTTTTTTCCCCCCATGACTGGCCAAAAGCCGCCCCGGAAAAAAAACGCCTCTGCCTTCCATTGGAATCAAAGAGGGGCTATTTCTGAATTTTTTTGGCACTGATTCCGACCCAGTTTCCGCGTTAAAATCAGCACCAAAAACACTTGGCCTAAAGATAAAAATGGGGTCTAACAGAAAGAGGAACTGTCCCGACTACTAGATATGTGGTACCACTGTGGTCCAGCCTGTTTACAGAGATGGTGGTGCTGGTTCTTGGGTCATCGCCATGATCTTGGGTTAGTTAAGGGACGCTGAGTGAAATTTGGTCCATGGTAACTTGGGTAGGACGTTGATATTCTGGTAATTGAAAAGTCTTCTGGTAAAGTTTCATCACCTGTCAGAAGTTTATGATGTCCCTCAGTATTTGTGAAGCAATGCAGGTGATGTGCTCCAAGGATCCATCAGCCGAGGCGACTTTTTCATGGCTGATCGGTACAGGAGTTCCACGCTGACAGCTCCATCTGCAGCGGCAGTCACGGCAACGTCCTCCGTTGGCTTAGGAAAGTAATTTAGGTCTGCGCGATAACGGATTACATTTTTTTTTCCTTTTCTTTACTTTCTTGGAGAATTTGGAATGTTTTCCTTTCCGACCATGGTCTTCTTTTTAGTAGACTTCACAAGTCTGCAGAGGTTCAACGTGTTACCTTTATATTTCATTTGTCTGGTGAGATAATTGGATTACTGATACTTGGAGACATTTTCACGCAGCCAGGAAAGATGAACACAAGAAAGTCATTTTCAAGCACCTCTCCCATTATATCCAGTCATGGAAATTATAAAAACAAACATAAGAAAACAAATAAAACGTGACTTTTATTATCTCTATCTAAAATATATAAAATGATGGTGCAAAAGTAGAAAAAGTAAAGA
This sequence comes from Rhinoderma darwinii, assembly GCF_050947455.1. Lineage (NCBI taxonomy): Eukaryota > Metazoa > Chordata > Amphibia > Anura > Rhinodermatidae > Rhinoderma > Rhinoderma darwinii. The sequence goes on along the minus strand of NC_134690.1, from coordinate 9,798,023 downwards.
TATAATGAATCACTGCAATCCCTGAATGCTCCATCACTATAACCTCCTATAGTCACTATGTCAGGCCCCATGCACACAGCTGTTATTTTGATCCGCAATTACGGACCGTAATCTTCGGATCAAAATACGGACCCTTTCATTTATTTTGCCCACGGACACCTTCCTGTATATTTACGGGAAGGTGTCCGGGCCGTAGAAAGGCTCCGCAAAAAAGAAGTCATGTCCTATTTTTTTATTTTACGTACCGTGCTCCCATACTTTATAATGTCTGCAACAGTCCATAGCCGTAACCACGGACCGGGATTATGGCTACAGCCGTATGCAGGGGGCCTTAGGCCTCATGCACACGACCGTAGTGGTGTGCACGGCCGTGATTTGCGGCTCGGACGGCCCGCGGATTGTCACCCGCAAATTGCATCCCTTTCTATGAGCGTTGACCGCAAAATACGGCCAAGCTCCTGGGCAATGCACGGACCGATCGTGTGCATGGGCCCATTGAAATGAATTGCGGCCGCAAAAATTAGTTTGTGTGCATGAAGCCTTAGAGAAGTGGTGTAGAAAAAAGGGCAAGAAATTGACAAGAGATCATGGATTCATCTCAAGGATATAGAACTAACCGGTAACCTGATTTTTTTTTAAAATATAGATAATGACATAAAATATTTAATAAAAATGTTGATATAAAATTTAGACAATAAGTCATTTTCTTATGACACATTCCCTTTAAGACGTCTACCGCTGGGAGATCTATGCAATCAAATCCTGCTAGACACACAGACAGGTCTCAAATACCGCCGGTTAGTACTTTGTAACTGATATTAGCGGGTGGTCACTCTGGTCTTTCCCGTCACAGTTACTGCTGAAAAGGAAACCTGGACACACAAACGCTCATTCCCAATCATGGCTCCTCAAAAACAGTACGGAATAACCGCACAAACACGTGGAAGTCTTGAGTCCCAGATTGGGTTCGCCATGTCAGGGCCTTGCCAGCAAGTAGAGACACGATGAAGGTGATCTTTGTTCTGTCTGACGAAAATGCTCGGGCGTGCAGGGTAAAATGGATATAGCATTGGTTCAGAAATCCCCTGTACGTACTTGCGTCTCCATGGAAACGAGAAGGTAATGGCAGCGAGAACCGGGGATCTGAACCGGAACCGCCAGGAGGTGTTTCAGGAGGGTGAGTCGGAGGAGTTTGTATAGAGGCAGGACTGGAAGCAGCTAGCACCCCTAGCTGCTGCGCCATGGAGTCCACTGCCACAATAAGTTGATCCTGTCTTGCTCGGAGATCCTGCAGGACCGCCTGCATGGCTTGGGAGGTTGACATCCCCTTGAATTGACCAGCGGAGTCCATGGCCTGAGCGTACTGTCACGAGGTGGGTGTGGTCCCACTGGACCGTACCGCGTAGCGGGATGGCAGCTGGCCAAACAGGTAAGTACAGAGTCTATAGTCCAGAAAGGTTACCTGAGGCAATGTAGACAGTAGCAAGGCAGGTTCGGCTGGGACCAGGCAGCAGGTAGACGTCAGGTTTGGAGTAGTAGAACAGGCGTGGAGATGCAGCAAAACACGACAACAGCTCAGCACGGCAGTAGACCAGGATGGTACTGGATAGCACGGGAAACAGGATACAGATAGAGGGAACACTGGGAAGCTGGAGGACACTTAGGAGACTATTTGCAAGACAGACTTTGGGAAACAACAACAACACTCTGGCGAGGATAAGAAGGGCGGTGACCTTCTTATAGTCTAGGAATTCATGAGTTGATGATGATGATTATCATGCGTGCGCTGGCCCTTTAAGAGCGGGCACGAGCACACACCCTCCGGGAGACAGGCTCGATAACCGGAAGTGAGTGCCGGCGCCTCATAGGGGGACAATGCAGCACAGCAGCAGGACGTCCATGGTCATCGAGGGGTAAGCTAGAACGACAGACCGTGGCCATAGAAGTTACACATATAATGCGGATGTCGTATCAAGATGTTCATATATCATAATGGGAAGAAGGTTTGTAACACAACAGTCTTAGGCCTCGTTCACATCTGCGTCAGGGTCCCGTTCTGATGTTCCGTCTGAGCTTCCCGTCAGAACGGAACCCTGACTGAAACAAATGGAAACATACAGTAGGTTTTCGTTTGCATCACCATTGATTTCGATAGTAACGGATCTGATGCCAATGGTTTCCGTTTGCCTCAGTTGTGCAAGGCTTCTGACGGAATCAATACCGTTGTCGACCGCTATCCGGATATGTCAACAATAAAATCAATGGTAATGCAAACGGAAACCTATGGTTTCCATTTGTTTCAGTCAGGGTTCCATTCTGACGGAAGCTCCACTGGAACGTCAGAACGGGACCTGTGAACGAAGCCTAACAATGACAGCAAGAGAACGAAAAACATCATTTAACAAACAATAGGCACCTGGATGAAATTAAAAAAATCTAAATGATGAGCAATATCTCATACAAAAGTATTTACTTACTAAGTCTTGTGTTCCATACGCTAGGCTTAATATAAAGAAACACAATATCTATAAACATATATGTAGATACTACTATGTAAATACTAAAATAACATAATAGCACACAATTTGTACCATACAAAAGATTTTTATTATTGTTCTCCAAAAAGATAAAAAACACAATGACCATCAAGACCTAAACGTACAGACAAATTAAAATGACATGGCGGTGGTGAGGGGACCACAATACACAGAGCAGCATATCACAATCTACATTGATCAGAAAACACAGAATGTCACTTGTAATAACTGTAGATATTACATCAAGGACAAAGAATATATATATATATATATATATATATATATATATATATATACACTCAGTAAATTACCGCATATCAGTGCCGTCCCAGAAATAAAGAGAGATTATATCATAGATAGTATTAGGAATCAATACCAACCATTGTGCTGCATAATGTGCCTCTAATGAAACCAGACCACCACCACAGAGCCCCGACGCGCGTTTCGCCGTCAGCTTTTTCAAGGGGTACCTTGAAAGTTGGAGTAAAATTTGCATAATTTATTAAGAAGCACACACCTCTTAACAAATTAGTAGCGCCTTATCCGGTCTGTGCACCAGAATGTGAAATCCACGTCAGGCATTAAACAGTTTCTGGAATAAATTATGATAAATTTGTCGGGGTGCGGGTGGTCTCACATTTATTTTATTAAGCTCTACCTACTTTATTGGGACAGTGCCGAGAGCGGCGGACACGAAAAGTTGCAATATTTACATCAAACTTGTGTGCCGTCTGCAACTTTTCTACATCCAAAAACTGGCAAAGAAAAGTTTATACATTTTCCCCATTGTGTTATCATGTAACTAAGGGTCCTTTTACATGACCCTATGTGGGCCCGAAACAGTTTCAAATCATATGAGAGCCTGATGTTTGTTAAAGGGGTTTTCCGGGCACGGGCCGTTTTTTTGTACTAATGACCTATCCACAGGTCACCAGTATATGATCGGTGGGGGTCCGAGACCAGGATCTGGCAGCGATCAGCTGCTCCAGCTGCCTCCAAGCACCAGTTGTTACGCAGTGGTCAGAGCCGGAAGCAGATGGCTCCCTACGCTGTATAGTGGCCATGCTGCAGAACTGCAACTCTGCTTCTGTTCACTTGAATACTGCAGCTCGGCCGCTATACTGAAAAAACCGGAACAGTTGATTGGTGCGGGGTCCCGGCGTCGGACCCCAACCGATCACATGCTGATGACCTGTCCTATGGAGAAGTCATCAGTATGAAAAACCACCCCGTACCCGGACAACCCCTTTAAAGAAAACCGGAAAACTTCACAAGTTTTAGCAAAATGAGACTATTGCAATGATGACCGGTTGGTGTTTATGTTCTTAGATCTTAGTGGAGCTAAAGAAGAACCTGTTTGTTCCTTAAGGAGGTCGCTTAAGTAAGTTTCAGAGAGTGCAGGCCAAATAATAGTGTAATATTGTGAATTATTTCTCTTCTGAGGAGCTTGATCTATGGAAATATTCAGTGGTCAGTTAATGGGGTCAGGAAGGAATTTCTATTTTCTCACTTGAGACACAATTGTCTCCTTTTTTCAATAACAGTTAAAAAGGGTTGTCTAGGTTTAGAAGAAGATGCCTTTTTTCTTCCAAAAGCAGCGCCACATCTGTCCACAGGATACGTCAGCTCAACCTAAGGGCCTGTTCACATCACCGTTCGCGTTCCGGGGCTCCATCGGAGGATTCCGTCGGGTGAACCCCGCAACGGAAAGTGAAAGTGAAACCACAGCTTTCGTTTCAGTCACCATTGATATCAATGGTGACGGAAACATTGCTAATGGTTTCCGTTCGTCACCATTCCGGCACATTTCCTGTTTTTCCGATGGAATCAATAGCGCAGTCGACTCCGCTATTGATTCTGTTGTTAAAACGGAAACCTGCCGGATTGGTGACAAACGGAAAGCATTAGCAATGTTTCCGTCACCATTGATATCAATAGTGACTGAAACGGAAGCTGTGGGTTCAGTTTCACTTTCCGTTGCGGGGTTCACCCGACGAAAACCTCCGACGGAACCCCGGAACGGAAAGTGAACGGTGATGTGAAAAGGCCCTTATTTACTTCAATGAAGCCTAGCTACAATACCAGACACAACCAGACACAACCCATGGACGGGTGTGGTGCATTTTTTGGAAGAAGGCAGCTGTGTTTATTGAATCCTGGTCATTTGCCACCCATGGGTCTATAATACAAACCTACGGGGATAACTTGTGCTGCCATATGGAATCCATTCACATGGCTTTGCTTTGTACACGAGCCCTAGAAAATAATTTGCCCAGCACTCTGATTATTAGAAATATATTGTTTATGTCTTTGGTGTATTCTTTAGCCCAGACACACGACCAGCGCCCCAAATAACCAGCACACTCCAAAATACGAGACAGCACTCCAGTTGTAGTGAAAAATAGGATCACTTTAATCACCCCTTGTGACGTTTCAGCCCTTCTCCATGGAGCCTTTCTCAAGCAATACATCTCAGTGAACAGTGCACATATAAATACATGATTTGTCAAAATGCATAATTGAGCAATAAAAAATACAATATACGCAACATTGCATGGTTCTCTGATTCAAAAACAAAGTTTACAATAAAAAATCTCCAGTGCGTTTCAATATGGTCTAGTAATATCACTGTGTACAAAAGCTATTACGAGGGCATATCACCCATACTGTATAAAAAGATCTAAATATGATCTAATTAAATAAGTGCCAATTAATAAAGTGCAGGTGTATAATATACATAACATTAAAAAGCTTTGTAATCATTTATATTGGGCTCACCCTCATTTCCTCCATGCTGTTTTGGTCTCACGGTAACTTCCGAGAACAAGTGCGCATGCGCTAAGCCTGATATCTCGCACGTGACTGTTCCTACCCTTTCATTCCATCCTGAGTCATGACACGCACTGGTAAGTGGAACGCATCTCGCGCATGCTCAAATGGACTGATCTCATTCGTAGTAGATTAACCTTATATGTCCTGCTCAGGAACAACACAGTATAAGTCAGTTATTTTTTATTGTTTTGAAAAGCAAAAACAGATATGAAGCTTCTACCCTCTGGGTTAATTTAAGGCTCAACAAGAGGTGACAGTCCCCTTTGAACGGAGACATTTCACCCTTGATAAGGCATGGCACAATGCCCAATCCGTTACACACAGATCGTGCATACGTCGTCTCACGAAAGCCATTTTTATACACTCATGAGGGGGAGATTAGAAGCAGGACTATGTCCTAGATTAGACTCAAATTTTGTGCTAGTTTAAGGTTTTCAATCACTTTCAAATTAGTTTTTTAAAAGGTAAACATTGAGGGGTTAAAATGAGTATGGTAACAGTCGATATTCGTAATTCTTCAAGCCATATAGTCAGCAGACCTCATTTTGAGCTTGCTCTTTCTGAGCTTGGTGGTTTAAGTGGCTTGTGAACTAAGTGGAGTTCTAAAAACGGAGTTGAAAAGAGGAGTTGAAGCCCCAGTAAGTACTCTTTTCTTTTACTTTGACAATTGTTCGCTGTTTTGGTGTAACTTGGATAATGGACAGCAAGATTGGAGGTTTTCTTCAGTGCACAGTTTGCCATATGTATGCACGACTGGAGCCGGAGTTCCAGGGTGAATATCTCTGTGGCAGATGTGAGCATGTTGTTCACCTGGAAGCTCGCATTAGAGATCTGGAGGAGCAGAATGCAACACTGAGGAGGATAGACAATCTTGAGCTGAGCTTGCTGCTCACAGAGCATGCAGTTAGTGGGTTAGAACTGGAGGGTGAAGACATGGGTGAGCAGGATCAGGTAAGTAGCTGGGTTAATGTAGTTAGGGGCAGTAGAAAGGGGTCAAAGACAAGGAAGGCCGATCCGGTTTCTGGCATTCCAAGCAAAATTGCCAGGTTGGGTGATGATGCGAGGGTGTCAGTCTCAGAAAAGGCAGCCCTAGTGGATACTGATCTCCCTAACAGCCGGGAGAACAGCCCAGCTAGTAGTCGGCGGGATGGTAATGCAGGTAAGCCAAGACAATTGATAGTTGTAGGGGATTCTATAATCAGGAAGACGGATAGAATAATTTGTCGCCAAGACCGCCTCAACCGAATGGTTTGCTGTCTCCCTGGTGCCAGGGTTCGGCATGTGGTGGAACGGGTGGACAAATTGCTGGGAGGGGCTGGTGATGATCCAGCTGTTGTGGTCCATGTCGGTACCAACGACAGAATAAATGGTAGGTGGAGGAGCCTTAAGAATAATTTTAAAGAACTAGGCTACAAGCTGAAGGGAAGGACCTCCAAGGTTGTATTCTCAGGAATACTGCCTGTGCCATGCGCATCACAGGAAAGACAGCGGGAGCTCAGGGAGTTAAATGCATGGCTGAAGTCTTGGTGTAGAGGAGAAGGATTTGGGTTCCTAGAGCACTGGGCTGACTTTTCATTGGGGTACAAACTGTATTCTGCAGATGATTTGCACCTAAATGGAAGGGGGTCCGCTGTGCTGGGGGAGAGAATTCTAGCTGGGGTGGCGGAGTGTTTAAACTAGGGCTGAGGAGGGAGGCCAATGTAGGAAATAAAGGGGTAGTTAGTTTAGAGAGGGGTCAGACTATATTGGTGGGGGGAGAAACAGACGGTGGGGAGAGGACTAGGCAACAAGATAAGGAGATCCTTTCGTTACAAAACAGCAGTGAAAATAAAAAGGCCCAAATGTCAAATAATCACATTTCTGATAGTGAAAGTGAAACATTTAAAGGCAAGTTAAAGTGTATGTTCACAAATGGCAGAAGTCTAGCAAGCAAAATGGGGGAGCTGGAGGCCTTAATACTGGAAGAAGATATAGATATAGTTGGTGTTGCTGAAACATGGCTGGACTCTTCACATGACTGGGCTGTAAATCTACAGGGTTTTACACTGTTTGGCTGGGTTCACACGTGGCGGAATTTCACTTAAATTCCGCTGCGGACACTCCGCAGCGTTAATCCGCAGCGGAGCCGTTTGTCCATTGACTTACACTTTAATTTAGCAGTGTTCGTTTAGACGAGGCGTAAAATTCCGCTGCGGAGCATAGGCTGCGGAGCGGAATTTGGTGTCCGCAGCATGCTCTGTCTGTTGCGGAGCAGTGGCGGACTCATGGCGGAATTTCTCCATTGACTTCAATGGAGATTCTAAATTCCGCAATGAAGTCCGCAGCTGTCATGCACATGTTATGTGTGCTGCGGATCCGTCTTGTTTTTTTGCCATGACATTTCTTCATTCTGGCTGGACCTATGTATTTCTAGGTCTACAGCCAGACTGAGGAAGTCAATGGGGCTCCCGTAATGACGGGAGCGTTGCTAGGAGACGTCTGTAAATAGTCACTGTCCAGGGTGCTGAAAGAGTTAAGCGATCGGCAGTAACTGTTTCTGCACCCTGGACAGTGACTACCGATCACAATATACAGCAACCTGTAAAAAAATATAAGTTCAAACTTACCGAGAACTCCCTGCTTCTGTCTCCAGTCCGGCCTCCCAGGATGACGTTTCAGTCTAAGTGACGGCTGCAGCCAATCACAGGCCAAGCACAGGCTGCAGCGGTCACATGGACTGGCGCGTCATCCAGGGAGGTCGGGCTGGATGCCGAAAGAGGGACGCGTCACCAAGACAACGGGCGGTAAGTATGAACTTCGTTTACTTTCACTAGGGAAAGTGCTGTCCCTTCTCTCTATCCTGCACTGATAGGGAGAAGGGAAGCACTTTTCCCGCAGTCCGCAGCAGCTAGTCCGCATCAATTTACTGCACATTTTGTGCAGATCCGCAGCAGAATCTGCAACGCAGATTCTGTGCGGCATTGATGCGGACAGTTGCGGAGGAAATCCGCCACGTGTGGTCATGCCCTTTCGGAAAGACAGGGCAAATAGGAAAGGTGGTGGTGTATGTCTGTATGTGAGAAATGATATGAAGGTGAGTGTAAATGAGACAATAGTGGGTGAATACTGTGAGGAGGTTGAAACCTTGTGGGTGGAATTACAAAGGGAAGTAAACACTGAAAAAATTACTTTTGGTGTAATCTATAGACCCCCCAATATAACTGAAGAGATAGAAGGTCAAATATATAAACAGATGGAGCGGGCTGCACAGGCGGGTACTGTTGTGATAATGGGAGATTTTAATTATCGGGATATTAATTGGTGTCATGGTTCGGCTTCAACTGCAAAGGGGAGACATTTCCTCAACCTGTTGCAGGAAAATTTTATGTGCCAGTTTGTGGAAGACCCGACTAGAGGTGAAGCTCTGTTGGATCTGGTCATTTCTAATAATGCAGAGCTTGTTGGGAATGTCAATGTTCGTGAAAACCTCGGTAACAGTGATCACAATATAGTTACATTTTACCTATACTGTAAAAAACAAACGCAGGCTGGGAGGGCAAAAACATTTAATTTTAAGAAAGCCAATTTCCCCAGGATGAGGGCTGCAATTCAGGATATAGACTGGGAAGAACTAATGTCAAATAATGGGACAAATGATAAATGGGAGATTTTCAAATCTACTTTGGGTAATTATAGTGCAAAATTTATTCCTATAGGTAACAAGTATAAACGACTCAAATTAAACCCCACATGGCTTACACCTTCTGTGAAAGGGGCAATACATGACAAAAAAAGGGCATTTAAAAAATACAAATCTGAGGGTACAGCTGTAGCCTTTGTAAAATATAAAGAGCTTAATAAAATCTGTAAAAATGTAATAAAATCAGCAAAAATACAAAATGAAAGGCAGGTGGCCAAGGATAGTAAAACAAATCCTAAAAAATTCTTCAAGTATATAAATGCAAAAAAGCCCAGGTCTGAACATGTAGGACCCCTAGATAATGGTAATGGGGAGTTGGTCACAGGGGATCAAGAGAAGGCAGAGTTACTAAATGGGTTCTTCCGCTCTGTATATACAACAGAAGAAGGAGCAGCTGATGTAGCCGGTGCCAGTGCTGTTAATATATCAGTTGATATACTGAATTGGATGAATGTAGATATGGTCCAAGCTAAATTAAATAAAATAAATGTACACAAGGCCCCGGGACCAGATGGGTTACACCCTAGAGTTCTTAAAGAGCTTAGTTCAGTTATTTCTGTCCCCCTCGTCATAATATTTAGAGAGTCTCTCATGAGTGGTATAGTGCCAAGAGACTGGCGCAGGGCAAATGTGGTGCCTATTTTCAAAAAGGGCTCTAGGTCTTCGCCGGGTAATTATAGACCAGTAAGCTTAACATCAATTGTGGGGAAAATGTTTGAGGGGCTATTGAGGGACTATATACAGAATTATGTGACAATAAATAGTATTATAAGTGACAGCCAGCACGGTTTTACAAAGGACAGAAGCAGTCAAACCAACCTGATTTGTTTTTATGAAGAGGTAAGCAGAAGCCTAGACAGAGGGGCCGCTGTGGATTTAGTGTTTTTGGACTTTGCAAAGGCATTTGACACTGTCCCTCATAGACATCTAATGGGTAAATTAAGGACTATAGGTTTAGAAAATATAGTTTGTAATTGGATTGAGAATTGGCTCAAGGACCGTATCCAGAGAGTTGTGGTCAATGATTCCTACTCTGAATGGTCCCCGGTTATAAGTGGTGTACCCCAGGGTTCAGTGCTGGGACCACTATTATTCAACTTATTTATTAATGATATAGAGGAAGGGATTAATAGCACTGTTTATATTTTTGCAGATGACACCAAGCTATGCAATATAGTTCAGACTATGGAAGATGTTTGTGAATTGCAGGCAGATTTAAACAAACTAAGTGTTTGGGCGTCCACTTGGCAAATGAAGTTTAATGTAGATAAATGTAAAGTTATGCATCTGGGTACGAAAAACCTGCAAGCATCATATGTCCTAGGGGGAGCTACACTGGGGGAGTCAATTGTTGAGAAGGATCTGGGTGTACTTGTAAATCATAAACTAAATAACAGCATGCAGTGTCAATCAGCTGCTTCAAAGGCCAGCAAAATATTGTCGTATATTAAAAGAGGCATGGACTCGCGGGACAGGGATGTAATATTACCACTTTACAAAGCATTAGTGAGGCCTCATCTAGAATATGCAGTCCAGTTCTGGGCTCCAGTTCATAGAAAGGATGCCCTGGAGTTGGAAAAAATACAAAGAAGAGCAACGAAGCTAATAAGGGGCATGGAGAATCTAAGTTATGAGGAAAGATTAAAAGAACTAAACCTATTTAGCCTTGAGAAAAGACGACTAAGGGGGGACATGATTAACTTATATAAATATATGAATGGCGCATACAAAAAATATGGTGAAATCCTGTTCCATGTAAAACCCCCTCAAAAAACAAGGGGGCACTCCCTCCGTCTGGAGAAAAAAAGGTTCAAGCTGCAGAGGCGACAAGGCTTCTTTACTGTGAGAACTGTGAATCTATGGAATAGCCTACCGCAGGAGCTGGTCACAGCAGGGACAGTAGACACCGCAGGAGCCGTCGCAGCAGGGACAGGAGATGGCTTTAAAAAAGGCTTAGATAATTTCCTAGAACAAAAAAATATTAACTGCTATGTGTAGAAATTTTTTACTTCCCCTTTCCCATCCCTTGGTTGAACTTGATGGACATGTGTCTTTTTTCAACCGTACAAACTATGTAACTATGTAACATATGCATGCTATTTGAATGAGTGGATCCGTGCTGAGTGAGTCTTCACAATTGATCTGCAATAGACAGAGAACAAAAAATCTCATTAATTTGAATAGTATTTCTGTCTAATCTATTTCAGCCCAATATATAAAGTATACTGCAGGGCAAATGGGCAAGCCACCTCCTATCCTATACCACTCAATTTAAAATCAGCATTTAATCCATATGGACGTAGTGTGTTTAATCTATAAATCCACTCTAACTCGCGTTTTTTCAGAAAAGATACTCTATCAACACCTCGTTTAGGTCTGGTAATATGATCTATAATTCTGAAACGTAAATCTTTTTCCGTATGATTTGCTTCCACAAAATGTTTGGATACTGGTAAATCCATCCTTTTATGACGTATAGTAAACCTATGATTATTTATACGTGTTTTACAATCCAAAGTAGTCTCTCCTGTAGATATCAATGGTGACTGAAACGGAAGCTGTGGTTTCAGTTTCACTTTCCGTTGCGGGGTTCACCCGACGGAAACCTCCGACGGAACCCCGGAACGGAAAGTGAACGGTGATGTGAACAGGCCCTTATTTACTTCAATAAAGCCTAGCTGCAGCACCAGACACAACCCATGGACGGGTGCAGTGCATTTTTTGGAAGTAGACAGCCGTGTTTATTGAATCCTGGTCATTTGCCACCCATGGGTCTAGAATAAAAACCTACAGGGATAACTTGTGCTGCCATATGGAATCCATTCACATGGCTTTGCTTTGTACACGTGCCCTAGAAAATAATTTGACCAGCACTCTGATCTTTAGAAATATATTGCTTATGTCTTTGTTGTAGTCTTTAGCCCATTCACACCAGTATATATATATATATATATATATATATATATATATATATATATATATATATATAGTAACAGGTTGAGGGGGTTAATCTGCCAAGAGAGATATATTCCTGGACGCCTATTAAGAGGTTGACGTAGGGTCTTCCCTCCACACAGGTGCAGGGTGATTAACTAAGAGAAAAGCACTGCTGGGAGTGTCTGTGAGGAGGGGAAGAGTGTGAAGACAGGTCTGCTGCTGACCAGACAGATCTGATATATATACAGAGGGGTGAGAGCTAACCCCTGCAAAGGGCTGGACTGTGTACTTTATATTTGAAACGTTTCTTTCTGTTCTAAACTTTGTATATGCTGATGCCACAAGCTACCGTTGTGTTTATTGGACTCGCCTGCTTGAAAGAGAAATAAAGCTTCTAAGTCCTGTTTAACCAGAAGGCTATGTTCACACGCTTAACAAAAAACGTCTGAAAACACGAGCTGTTTTCAAGGGAAAACAGCTACTGATTTTCAGACGTTTTTGAGCAACTCACGTTTTTCGCTGAGTTTTTCTCTGCGTTTTTCGCTGCGTTTTCGCTGTGGTTTTTTTACGGCCGTTTTTGGAGCTGTTTTCAATAGAGTCTATGAGAAAACGGCTCCAAAAACGTCCCAAGAAGTGACCTGCACTTCTTTTGACGAGCCGTCATTTTATGCGCCGTATTTTGACAGTGACGCGTAAAATGACAGCTCGTCTGCACAGAACATCGTAAGACACATTGCAGGCAATGAGCAGATGTTTGCCGATCTATTGGAGCCGTCTTTTCAGGCGTAATTCGAGGCGTAAAACGCATCCATTACGTCTGAAAAGAGGTCATGTGAACCCAGCGAAATACTGCGCTGATTGTCTCTTTGCCTATCTACATTCCCCAAACTGCTACAATATATATATATATATATATATATATATATATATATATATATATATATATATATATAAATAACGATGGTAAGCTGATTGCAAATTTGGAATCTGTCAGTAAGGGTTCAATTCCCCTACAGTGCCACCACAGGGGAGGCTAGACACAGCCTTACCCAGGTCCAGTCTAGATACACAATAGCCACAGTCTTACCCAGGTCCAGTCTAGATACATCACATCCACAGCCTTACCCAGGTCCAGTCTAGATCCACCACATCCACAGCCTTACTCAGGTCCAGTCTAGATCCACCACATCCACAGCCTTACCCAGGTCCAGTCTAGATACACCACATCCACAGCCTTACCCAGGTCCAGTCTAGATACACCACATCCACAGCCTTACCCAGGTCCAGTCTAGATCCACCACATCCACAGCCTTACTCAGGTCCAGTCTAGATCCACCACATCCACAGCCTTACTCAGGTCCAGTCTAGATCCACCACATCCACAGCCTTACCCAGGTCCAGTCTAGATACACCACATCCACAGCCTTACCCAGGTCCAGTCTAGATCCACCACATCCACAGCCTTACTCAGGTCCAGTCTAGATCCACCACATCCACAGCCTTACCCAAGTTCCGTCTAGAAACACAACACCAACAGCCTTACCCAGGTTCAGTCTAGATACACCACATCCACAGTCCTACCCAGGTCCAGTCTATATACCCCACATCCACAGCCTTACCCAGGTCCTGTCTAGAAACACAACACCAACAGCCTTACCCAGGTTCAGTATAGATAAAGCACATCCACAGTCTTACCCAGGTTCAGTCTAGATCCACCACATCCACAGCCTTACCCAGGTCTAGTCTAGATCCACCACATCCACACCAAAGTCTAGCCTAGATATACAACATCCGCAGCCTTACCCAGGTCCAGTCTAGATCCACCACATCCACAGCCTTACCCAAGTCCCGTCTAGATACACCACATCCACAGCCTTACCCATGTCCAGTCTAGATACACCACATTCACAGCTTTACCCAGGTCGAGTCTTGATACACAACATCCACAGCCTTACCCAGGTCCAGTCTATATACACAACATCCACAACCTTACCCAGGTCCAGTCTATATACTCCACATCCACAGCCTTGCACGGGTTCAGTCTAGATATACCGCATACACAGCCTTACCCTGGTCCAGTCTAGATCCACCACATCCACAGCCTTACCCAGGTCCAGTCTAGATACACCACATCCACAGCCTTACCCAGGTCCAGTCTAGATCCACCACATCCACAGCCTTACCCAGGTCCAGTCTAGATACACCACATCCACAGCCTTACCCAGGTCCAGTCTAGATCCACCACATCCACAGCCTTACTCAGGTCCAGTCTAGATCCACCACATCCACAGCCTTACCCAAGTTCCGTCTAGAAACACAACACCAACAGCCTTACCCAGGTTCAGTCTAGATACACCACATCCACAGTCCTACCCAGGTCCAGTCTATATACCCCACATCCACAGCCTTACCCAGGTCCTGTCTAGAAACACAACACCAACAGCCTTACACAGGTTCAGTATAGATAAAGCACATCCACAGTCTTACCCAGGTTCAGTCTAGATCCACCACATCCACAGCCTTACCCAGGTCTAGTCTAGATCCACCACATCCACACCAAAGTCTAGCCTAGATATACAACATCCGCAGCCTTACCCAGGTCCAGTCTAGATCCACCACATCCACAGCCTTACCCAAGTCCCGTCTAGATACACCACATCCACAGCCTTACCCATGTCCAGTCTAGATACACCACATTCACAGCTTTACCCAGGTCGAGTCTTGATACACAACATCCACAGCCTTACCCAGGTCCAGTCTATATACACAACATCCACATCCTTACCCAGGTCCAGTCTATATACTCCACATCCACAGCCTTGCACGGGTTCAGTCTAGATATACCGCATACACAGCCTTACCCTGGTCCAGTCTAGATACACCACATCCACAGCCTTACCCGGGTCCAGTCTAGATACACCACAACCACAGCCTTACCAGGTCCAGTCTAGATACACCACATCCACAGCCCTACCCAGGTCCAGTCTAGATACACCACATCCACAGCCTTACCCAGGTCTAGTCTAGATACACCACATCCATAGCCTTACCCAAGTCCAGTCTAGAAACACAACACCAACAGCCTTACCCAGGTTCAGTATAAATCCACCACATCCACAGTCTTACCCAGGTTCAGTCTAGATCCACCACATCCACAGTCTTACCCAGGTTCAGTCTAGATACATCACATCCACAGTCTTACCCAGGTCCTGTCTAGATCCACCAGATCCACAGTCTTACCCAGGTTCAGTCTAGATACACCACATCCGCAGCCTTACTCAGGTCCAGTCTAGATATACAACAGAACCAATTCCTCATAAACCCATGCTGATGCTGCGATATAAATAGATTTTTATTAAGATACTCAAGGAACACATCTCTTAGAAAAGCTTAAAATGTTTTACCTACATTGGGGTTTAAACTTACAGGTCTATATATTCCGAGCTCACTTTTTGACCCCTTTTTGAATATTGGCACCACATTTGCTATGCACCAGTCCTGTGGAACAGGCCCACTCATGATAGAATCCTTAAATATCAGAAATAATGGTCTGTCTATCACAGTACATAATTCCTGCTGTATACATGGTTGTATACCATCCGGACCCGGTGATTTGTCTATTTTAATGTTTTTAAGGCGGCACTGCACTTATGGCTGGGTTAAGCAGGTGACATTTAATGGAAAATTTACTAAACCCCTATTCATGTCATCTGGATTTTCCTGTGTAAATACAGTAGAGAAGAAGGCGTTTAATAGATTGGACTTTTCTTCCTCCTCCTCCACCATTACACCCAGATTATTTTTGTGAGGGCCGACAGTTTCAGTTTTTAGTTTCAACTGGTTTCTACACGGAAGTAAGACATTAATTTGTGCAGCAGTTCGCCCATCACCTCCTATGGCAAATTATATGACTCCTGAATGTCGACCAGGGCTATTATCTGGTGTTGGTCTTAAACACTCCCTGATGGGTGATATACCATTTGGCTGGAGCAGGGCAGAAGGGAGAAGCATCACAGGGTAAAGAAGTAATAGACGTGGAGTGAAGTAACCAACTCTGGTTGTTATAAATATTGTATACCATACCATCCTTGTGCATCACCTGTGCCTATCTCTGGATCCTTAAAGGGAGTCTGTCACCAGAAATGTGCCTATCAAAGCCGCAGCACAGAAATATAGCGTAGCCTCACTTGAATCTAACGCGGTTTTCATTTTTCAGCTGAGCGACTCCATTGCAGCGATAACCACTTTATTCATTATATGCAAATGAGCTTTGCGTCACCGTTGCTCCAAACTGCTCTACCTTCTATCCCCAGTCCCACCCTCTCTTCCTTCCTTCCTTCTTTCATTGACAGGACAGGCAGTGTATAAGACACCATCACGCCTGGCCCTGTATTCTCCATCTGCGCATGAGCCTTAAATCACAGAAGTTTCACCGGTCTAATTGGCTGTACACCCGGGTATAGTGTGACGTAATAGACGCATGCACAGTACAGTCAATTAGATCGGTGAAACTTCAGTGATTTACTGAACATGCGCCGATTCGGAAGCAAAGGCTCTGGCGCTCTCATGGAGAATACGGGGCCAGGCGTGATCATGTCTTCTACACTGCCTGGCCCTGTCAATCAAGGAAGGGAGGGGGTGGAAATGGGGATAGAAGGTAAAGCAGTTTGGAACACCGTGTGCGCACATAAAAATAATTACAAATTATCCCCAGATTACCCTGGACTATAAAAAGGGCTCTGCCCTTTCACTCTTTGCCTTAGCAATGTTGTGTATTCCCATGTTAGTCTTAACAAATGGTCCCTTAGTCGTATCCTGTTCCCAGTGTTCCCGTGCCCTGCTACCTGTATCCTGTATCCCGTGCTGTATTTGTTCCTGTGCCTCTTCTAGTGTTGGAGTCGTGTTGTGCCTTCTGTCATGCCTGCTGTCATACACCGTCAGGTGTCATTTGCCACGTCTGTTGTCATACACCACGTCTGGTGTCATATGCCACACCTTTTATCATCCGCCACGTTTGTTGCTATCTACCTTCAAGTTCCACCTGTGCCTAAGCCTCCGCTACTGTCTTTTACAGGTACACTTGTGCTAGGACTTTGCATAGACTGTTGTTTGGCCAGCTGCTACTCCGCTATGGCGGTGCGGCCTGGTGGGTCCACATACCCATGAATGGTGACATATACACACATATAAATACACACACATTTTTTTGGGGGGAGTAAACAAATGTCTCGGGGCTTGCGCCCCTGATCTTTTAAGACCCAAGCTATACCCCAGGATTCATGTGAGGCTACACTATATTACTGCGCTGCTGCTTTGATTTCTGGTGACAGACTCCCTCTCTTTTTCCCTTTCCCTTTAAATTTTTTATTTCTTTATTTATATATATATATATATATATATATATATATATATATATATATATATATATATATATATATATATAATGAGAAAAAGAATAAAGCAGCACTGTAACAGCAGTGGGTGCCGGCCTCCTAGGTTGAGGCTAAGAACCCTTGTTAATGAGATCCCCAAAAAATGAAGAGGCAACACTCCAAGGAAATTAGTGAAAAAAAGTGATGTGTTTATTCACCCCAGGCAGGCAACGTTTCAATCCTTGACAAAGATCCCATAGAGACGGATCGAAACGTTGCCTGCCTGGGGTGAATAAACACACCACTTTTTTTCAGCAATTTCCTTGGAGTTCTGCCTCTTCATTATTTTTTTTGGGTTTAAATATATATATATATATATATATATGTTGTGGGTTTGTTTGACTTTGATTGTTATGGCCAGTTGTAATATATAAACAATTATATATATAAAATAAAATAAAGAATAAAAAAAAGAGATTATTAAATAAATGAACAGATTTCACCATCGTCATCTTTTTCCCTAACTTTTTGTAATCATCTAATTCAAATAATTTAATTTCATAAAAAAGCAATTCGGAAATAACCAAAAATAGCTCATTAGAAATCCCTGGTTTCAAGCTGGAATTCTCTGTATTTGGATATCAATAATTGATCTCAAGTGTATCCATCGTCTTATAAAGACTCATCCACAGCTTCAAACTGCAGGAGGTAAATGACGACCGTCACAATAAGGGGCCATCATGTCAACAACGGGATTAGATGTCATGTGAGCCGTCCGATGCTTTAATCTGGTCGTAAAAGGTGCGGGAATTATTTTCTTTTTATTAATTTTTTCCAATTTTTTTTGTTCAATGCTTATAGTTTCTTAGGAAGAAAAAAAAACCCTCAATAGTTTTGCATTTTTGTCTGATATTTAAAAAACTAAAAATTTTTAAGAATTGTCGACAAAATATGGGAAGCAATAAATTCCACACAGATTTTGATGCAGCAAAAACATTAGGGAGATGGCGGCTTATATTTTAATTAAATTACAATCTTTTTGTTATTTTTACTGTCTGTGCCATTGGTCCTGGTCGTACTTCATGGCTACCAACGGTATAATTTGGACTTTAGATATATATATATATATATATGGACATAATACATTTTTCTTATTTAGGGCTCAGCACACAGAAGGGCTATGTACACAGCACCGGTATCACAGCACATGGCATGTCTATGGCTCTCTTCGTGTGTCGCTGTATGGCGTTCTCTAGAAGTAGTGTTCCATAATATGGCATCCAATGGATCATGCCACCATTTTATTTTATGTTTGGTGCCGTAGATAAAACCTCTGTATGCCTCCGTAGGACTTCTGTGGCTGCCATATTACTGGGGGCTTGTACGGAGCCATGATATGGTAGTGGCCTCATGTAATATTATTTTTTGAATTAGACACTGGGTTAAGAATTTTTTTAATACCTTAATGACCACAGTATAGTGATTTTACGGCGGCCATTCAAGGGACTTCTTCTGATGCGCCGCCTTTTCATAGCGGCGCTTCGGAAGACTATTGCATGCTATGCCCTGTATAATCCTGTTGCCAAGTCTGCTGCTAACGGCCTCGGAGAACGATAAAATCAAAAGCCACTGAAGGGGCTTCCTCTGTCAGCCTATTGCTGTCCCACAAGGCCATTGCGGGGTTCCAATGTTTGACTATGGCAGCTGGGGACGAAAAAAAATGTCCACAGGTCTACCATAAGCCTATTAGCGCTGACTGGCAATAATGTTTTGAAATACTATATACTTCAAAGCATTATCAAATCTTCAAACAATTTATTTAAAAAAAGTTTCCTAAAAAGAAAGAGCCCCCCCCCCCAAAAAAAACAAAACAATATTAAACTTATATATATATAGCCAGGAACAAGCAGAAGTACAATAGGCCACCAGGTAAGTTACATAGAATTTTGCAATTTCCAGCAATATTTTTTTGTATTTGACTAGAGGGTCGCTTTTTGGTCCAAAACACGTGCGGCATTAAGGAGTTAAAAAGTTAGGTAATATGAGCCATGTTAATCAAACAGATGAGATACACTACTGCTTTTTGCTTCACTTACATCATCGCATCATTGGCACTGGAGCGACTTGTTATTGCAGCACTATCCATATCAGTTCCTTGGTGCTCTGATGCTGCTCTTGCATATAGAGATACATATATTTGCTTTTCTATCCTTCCATAAGGGTACATGCTTTTCTGCATGAGGACTTGATACCATTATACTTACCATACTTACCATCTTTATTGATTATTATATACCTGGCATATATTTTATGATATTTTAATTGTCTATAGTATATACTTGGGAGGGGGGTTCAATTTTTGTATCTTTATTTATTTATTTTTGTATTTATGTGTAATAAATTATTTGTTTTGATAAAATAAAATTATTTTGATTAAATATTATTATATCAAGATTTCTTCTTTGGTTTAAAGAGATACACTACAAGTCCAAAATTATATTGACAACCCCCTAATTATTTAGTTGGTGTTTCAGCCACACTTATTGCAAACAGCTGCATACAATCAAGCACACAGCCATGTAATCTCCATAGAAAAACATTGCTAGTAGTATGGGTCGTACTGAAGAGCTTTACACTCGGCACTGTCATTGGATGTCACCTTTACCACAAGTCACTTTGCAAAATTTCTGAACTTTCAAATTTGCTGGATCTTCCAGTTCTGCCCGGTCACCTGTAACTGTTATTTTTATTTGCTAGATCTGCCCGGTGACCTGTAAGTACTATTATTATCTGCTAGATCTGCGCCGGTCACCTGTAAGTGTTATTATTATTTGCTAGATCTGGCCCGATCACCTGTAAGTGTTATTATTATCTGCTAGATCTGCCCCGGTCACCTATAAGTGTTGTTATTATCTGCTAGATCTGCCCTGGTCACCTGTAAGTCTTATTATTATCTGCTAGATCTGTCCTGATCTCCTGTTAGTGTTATTTTCTGCTAGATATGCCCCGGTCACCTGTAAATGTTATAATTATTATCAGCTAGATCTGCGCCAGTCACCTGTAAGTGATATTATTATCTACTAGATCTGTCCAGGTCACCTGTAAGTGATATTATTATCTACTAGATCTGTCCAGGTCACCTGTAAGTGATATTATTATCTACTAGAGCTGCCCCGGTCATCATTATCTGCTAGATCTGCCCAGGTCACCTCTAAGTGTTATTATTATCTACTAGATCTACCCCAGTCACATGTAAACAATATTATTATCTGCTAGATCTGCCCGACCACCTGTAAGTCTTATTATTATCTGCTAGATCTGCCCCGACCACCTGTAATTCTTATTATTATCTGCTAGATCTGCCCCGGTTACCTGTAAGTGCTATTATTATCTGCTAGATCTGTCTCGGTCAACTGTAAATGTTATAATTATCTGCTAGATCTGTTCTTGTCACCTCTAAGTGTTATTATTATCTACTAGATCTACCCCAGTCACATGTAAACAATATTATTATCTGCTAGATCTGCCCCGATCACCTGTAAGTGTTATTATTATCTGCTAGATCTGCCCCGGCTACCTGTAAGTGCTATTATTATCTGCTAGATCTGCCCCGGTCACCTGTAAGTTTTATAATTATCTGCTAGATCTGTTTTTGTCACCTGTAAGTGTTATTATTATCTGCTAGATCTTCCCCAGTCACCTGTAAGTATTATTATCTGCTAGATCTGTCCCAGTCACCTATAAATGTTATTATTATCTGCTAGATCTGCCCGATCACCTGTAAGTGTTATTATTATCTGCTAGATCTTCCCCAGTCACCTGTAAGTATTATCTGCTAGATCTGTCCCAGTCACCTATAAATGTTATTATTATCTGCTAGATCTGCCCCGGTCACCTGTAAGTGTTATTATAATCTGCTAGATCTGCCCGATCACCTGTAAGTGTTATTATTATCTGCTAGATCTGCCCCAGTCACCTGTAAGTATTATTATCTGCTAGATCTGTCCCAGTCACCTATAAATGTTATTATTATCTGCTAGATCTGTCCCGGTCACCTGTAAGTGTTATTATTATCTGCTAGATCTGTTCTGTCATCTGTAAGTGTTGTTATTATCTTCTAGATCTGCCCTGGTCACCTGTAAGTGTAGTTATTATCTGCAAGATCTGTCCTGATCTCCTGTAAGTGTTATTATTATAATCTGCTAGATCTGCCCAGTCACCTGTAAGTGTTGTTATTATTATCTGCTAGATCTTCCTAGGTCACCTGTAAGTGATATTATTATCTACTAGATCTGTCCAGGTCAACTGTAAGTGATATTTTTATCTGCTAGATCTTCCCCAGTCACCTCTAAGTGTTGTTATTATTATCTACTAGATCTGCCCCGGTCATATGTAAGTGATATTATTATCTGGTAGATCTGTCCCGGTCACCTGTAAGTGATATCATTATCTGCTAGATCTGCCCCAGTCACCTGTAAGTGTTATTATTATCTGCTAGATGTGCCCCAGAAACATGTAAGTGTTTTTTTTAATCTGCTAGATCTGCCCCGGTCACCTGTGAGTGATATTATAATCTGGTAGATCTGCCCCAGTCAACTGTAAGTGATATTATCTGCTAGATCTGCCCAAGTTACCTGTAAGTACTGTTATTGTGAAGTGGAAGTGTCCTGAAGTAACAACACTTTATAAACGAAGCAGTAAACCACAAAAACTCACAGAGCGGGGCCGGTGAGTGCTAAAGTATCTATCTTCTGTTGTTTCAATTACTACAGAGATCCACACTGCCTCTAGAAGTGACATCAGCGCCAGCACTGTGCTTCCAGAGCTATACAAAATGGGTTCCGGTGATCGCTGCACACCAGCCTAAGATCGCCATGCACAAATCAAAATGGCGCCTGGAGTGTTGTGAAGCACGTCGGCACTGGACTCTGGAGTAGCGTGTTCTCTGGAGTGATGAATCACTATCTGGCAGTCTGACGGAGGGATCTAAGTTTGGCTAGAAGAATGCCACGAGAGATAATGGTAAAGTAAGGGACCGCTGCAGCAAACAAAAACATGTTACACTATTGTAGCTTACAACTTTGTGGTAACATTTTGGGGTTTGGTCCTTTCCTATTCCAGTACTGTGCCCCTGTACAAACAGCGAGCTCTAAAAAGACCTGTTGTGGCAAATTTAGTGTGGAGGAACTTAAGAGTCTGCACAGAGCCCTGACCTCATACCCATCTAAAACCTTTGGATTAAATTGGAACGCCGATTGCAAGCCAGAATTTTTTTTTATCGAACATTAGCACTGAACTTTACAAATTCTCTTTTGGCTGAATGGGCATAAATTCCCACAAACACTCCAAAATGTTGTAGAAAGCCTTCCCAGAAGAGTGGAGACTGTTATAGCCGCAAGAGTGCCTAACTCCATATTAACACCCATGCAGCATCAGACTGGGGTTCCTTGGGAGCCACCAGAGAAGATGATTTTGTGGGTTCACCCTCCATCTATATAGAACATGTGCATGTCCACTTTTATTTTCAAACAGCTTCTATTCGTTTTGTAAAGAAAAATAGAGGAGACAAAGCTATCATCACTGTAAATACAAATGTAGTACGATAGAGCGACAATGCCAGGTTAGGCAGTGTCCACTTTCAATTTCATTATAGTCCTTGTTATCATTGTACACACAGGACATATAATTTGTGAAACATTCCAGAAGAAATAGACCCTAGAGGCAAGTGATTGGCTCCAAAGTTTCATCCAAATGGGGTTGTCTTCTGGTGAATCTTTAAGGCCCACTTTTGTCTCAGATCCTGGGCCATCGGAGGATCCTCTGTTTCTCTGGTGGGCCAGTCCGACCCTGCACCCATGCTTTTAGAAAAAGATCTTCAACAAGATCAGATAGATGTAACAGTCAAGTGTCCACATACTTTCGGACAAATAGTGTATTTCTTGGGGCTACTTAGGACATCTTTGTAACCATTTGATCCAATACATCTTAAATAAAATGAATGAAGCTACTTTAGAGTGACTCCAAAGACTCGTACACGTGAAGGAATAATAATTACGACTCGTTAATTTCCATGTGATCGATTTGATTATTTCCCAGTTTAATTGTATGAAATTGGGATTGATAAAACTATTGATGGGGCACAAACACAAATCATCACTATCATTGGTGGTATCAGTAAATGGAAATGTTGCAAATCTAAAACTGATATTTATAATACATAAACGGTTCAGCCATAACATTAAATCCACTGAAAGGTGAAGTGAATAACATTGATGATCTGGTTACAATGGTGCATGACAGGCGCGGGGGGGGGGGGGGATATGTTAGGCAGCAAGTGATTTGTCAATTCTTGAAGTTGATGCGTTGGAAGCAGGAAAAATGATCGAGCGTAAGGATCTGAGAGACTATGACAAGGGCCAAATTGTGGTTGCTAGGTGACTGGGTCTGAGCATTTCCAAAATGGAAGGTCTTGTGGGGTGTTCCCGGTCTTGTCGAGTGCTCTCAGTCTTGTGGGGTGTTCCCAGTAAGCAGTGGTTGGTACCCACCAAAAGTGGTCCAAGAAAAGACAACCAGTGATCTGGAGAAAGGGTCATCGACAAACAGGGCTCATTGATGTGCAGGGAAGTGAAGGCTAGCTTAATTGCTCCGATCCCACAGGAAAGCTACTGTAGCACAAATTGATGAAGGTGTTTACTGCTCGCGAGGATAGAAAGATGTCAGAACATGCAGATCATCGCTGCTTGTTATATATGGGGATGCATAGCCGCAGTCCGGTCAGAGGGTCCATGCTGACCACTGTCCACCGCTGAAAACACCTTAGGTGGTCAAGCGAGTATCAGAATTGGACCATGGAGCAATGGAAGAAGGTTGTCTGGTCTGATGTATCAAGTTTTCTTTAGATCATGTGGACAGTGTGTATGTCACATACCTGGGAAAGTGATGGCACCAGGATTCATTATGGTAAGAACCAGTCAGCAGAGGCAGTATGATGCTCTGGGAAGTGTTCTGCTGGGAAAACTTGGGTTCTAGTTTTGGTAGGAATGGTACTTTGCCACATGTTCCAAACCTGAACATTTCTACAGACCAAGTACCCCCTTCATGGCAGCAGTATTCCCTAACTGCAGTGCCCTCTGTCAGCCGGAATAATGTCCCTGCCACACGGCAAACGTTGTTCAGGAATGGTCTGAGGAACATGACAAGGACTTTAAGGTGTTGTCTCCAAATTCCCCAGATCTCTATCTCAGTCCTATGCATGGAGGTCGCACGTCACAAACAACGGGACTTAAAGGATCTGCTGTTGATGTCTTGATGTCAGATACCACAGGAACCTACCGAGGTCTTGGGGAGTCCATGCTTCGATGGGTCACAGCCGTACGGGGGCACAAGGGGGACCTACACAAGATTAGGCAGGTGGTTTCAATGTTATGGCTGAATGGTGTGTATTGCTACAATTGAACTTTTTTTTCAAAAATGTTGATTTATGTTCCATGATTGCACTAAGGAAATGTTCATTTTTCATGCCACCAATATTTTGTCGGTGGTTTGAAAATGTCTGCATGGAAAAGTAGCTCAACACAGTAATCAATATCTGATCCTCACCTCTAAGGCTCCTTTATAAAGAAGGACCCCCAGACATGAAAGACTCCATAACGGCTGGTTGTTATACCCTTGGTAAGCATGTGTCCTGTGTAGGCAGTAACTCCCAGACATGATGCATAACATGAAGTTTCGGTGGCCCCAGTGCCCCCCACCTACTACAGTACATGTGATGAATAATACTAGTGTCTTCTTATGTTGTAGAGAGGCTTTGGGGGTCCCTCGGGCACCAGGTCATGGGTGTGACTGCTACTTCTGCACTTCCTATAGCTATACCCCATCCCAGGCCACTTCAGAAGGAGCCTAAAATCTGTTTTTCTGAAAACCTTTAGATATGAAGATTTATAACAACATGTTCATCTTACCCCCTTGTATTTTGTATATACAGTAATCTTCTCCACTATCTGCCATTTGACCGCCATGAACCGGACCCTCGCTGCTGAATTTATTCTCCTGGGATTTTCTAAGGACCTTACTGTGAACATATTTCTGTTTGTGCTGTTTTTAGTGCTATATCTGGTAACGGTCTTTGGAAATATTCTTATTATGAGTCTTATTCTAGCAACTCGCCATCTACACACCCCGATGTACTTCTTTCTCTGTGTTTTATCCTTGGTGGATTTGTCTATGTCGACATCTGTTGTACCTCGACTTCTCATGGACCTGTTCTCCAGTCAGAGGTCAATATCTCTTGGTGCCTGTGCCATACAGTTCTACAACATACTTCTCATGTCAGGAACCGAGTGTCTCCTCCTGGCGCTAATGGCCTATGACAGATACATCGCCATCTGCCTCCCACTCCATTATGTGGTGCTGATGAGGTGGAGCATTTGTTATAGTCTAACAGCCTTGGTGTGGATAATGAGCTTTATCATCTTCATCATTCCAGCGGTTCTGATGCCAATGGATCTGTGTTACCCAAACCAAATAAACCACTTTATGTGCGAAGTTCTCGCCGTCATACAGTTGGCGTGTGATGACATCATCCTTAGTGAAATTGTGATGTTTGTGACTTGTTTCATTGCCCTTTTTCTCCCCTTTGTGTTTATTATTGTCTCTTATGTTTGTATTATATCCTCTGTACTAAAGATTCACTCTACGGGAAGATCTAAAGCCTTCTCCACATGCACCTCACATATCACTGTGGTCATTTTATTCTACGGGCCAGCAATGATCGTGTATTTTGGGCCATCATCTCAATACTCCACAAACCAGGGAAAATACTTATCATTGTTTTCTTATATTATTTGTCCATCTCTAAATCCTCTTATTTACAGCCTGAACAACAAAGACGTTAAAGACACGAGTAGGAAGCTCTTTGTAAGATTTATTGCTCCTCAGTAGGTGATTATATATGAAATCAGATGATTGGCATGGAACTTAATTGTTACTCATCGATATATAGTATAACAAAGTCGTACTAAGTAATTGACCAAGCAAGACCAAGGAACCATTGACTTATTTGGGGAAATTACAATCGCAATGAAAACCATAATAAAACATCGTAAGAAGAATATGGATCTGTTGACTACTTCCTGGCCCTGACGGTATGGATGAAATGCCCTTTTCGTGACTTCATATGATGTAGCAACATCCTGTTGTGATGTCACCCATCTCCTAACTGGGACCCTATTGACAACAAATGACATCATAATTAGAGTCTCTGTCACCAGATTATAAGTGCCCTATCAACTACATAATCTGATCGGTGCTGTAATGTAGAGAACAAGAGTGGTTTTTATTTTGAAAAACGATCATTTTTGAGCATGTTATGAACAATTTTAGATTTATGCTAATTACTTTCTTAATGACCAACTCAGCGTTTTTTAACTTTTTAACAAGTGAGCGTTGTAAAGAGAAGTGTATGGCGCTGACTAATCAGCATCAAACACTTCTCTTCATTCCAGCCCAGGTTCATACACTGTACAGAGTGATCTCGCGAGATCATGTTGTGACGGGACTTCCTCCCACAGGTCCTTCACCGGAGCGATGGAAGAGTCAACAGCCATGCTAGGGTGTTTATCCAAATCTGGTGGCAATGTCTGCTGAATCTTCCATCACTCTGGTGAAGGACCTGTGGGAGGAAGTCCAGTCACAGCATGATCTCGCGAGATGACGCTGTGCAGTGAAACAAGTCGGACATGAATGGAGAGAAGTGTATGACGCTGATTGGTCACTGATTGGTCACTGATTGGTCAGCGTAATAAACTTCTCTTTACAACGCCCACTTGTTAAAAAATGCCGAGTTGGTCATTAAGTACTAATTAGCATAAATCTAAAATTGTTCATAACTTGCTAAAAAAATGATAGTTTTTCAAGATAAAAACCACTGCTGTTATCTACATTACAGCACCGATCAGATTATGTAGGAGACAGGGCACTTATAATCTGGTGACGGAGCCTCTTTATGATGCAGCTTTATTCGGCCAGGAAAAGGTCAATAAGTAAGGTTCTTCTATTCCCTGACATTGGTATGGGTTGCCATGTGTATTTATTGTAATGACGGGGGTAGGGAAACGGACAAGTGAGCCCTAATCTACCCGCCACTCTGTCCCTGCCTACTTGCAACGACCCGCCCTAGGCGACGGGGTACAACTGGGCGGCGGTCCCTACGCTCAGTAAGTGCAAGAGACAAACAGACAAGGGAACACAAAGCAAAGGGAAATGGGGCAGTTGCCCACGGCAACACCGTGAGCAACAAGAGTGGTGAACGAGCCGAGTCAAACCAGGAGTGCACGAGGTACCAAACGCAGAGCAGGAGAGTAGTCACAAAGCCAGGGTCAGTATGGAGCAGGATCAAATAGTCAGAAGCTGTAGCTGGGCCAGGAAACCACACGAGAAGAATCACAAGCAAAGGAGGAACAGGAAAGGCAAGTATAAATAGACAGAGGGCGGGAGCTAGCTTCGTCTGGCCAGGCTGTGATAGGCTCTCCCACTCCTAAGCCTGCCATCCTGAGTGGTGGAAGCTGGAGTCAGTCTCAGAGACATAGACTCAGGTGCAGACTGATTACCTATGGGCGTATACACAGAAGTTGTGCCTGCCAGATCCTTTACATTTATATGTATTTTTTTCTGTGTTTTTCCTTGGCTGAGCGCCGCAGCAGAGCCGTATTCTTTTCAGACCATAACCCGAGGGAATGGGTCCTTCTGCTACCCAGTACTTTATGCTGATGTACCGGACCTTTCACTCGACCGGAAAAGCCTTTAACAAATGTTTTTAGTATAATACATTTTTATTTGTACATATATTGTTACATGGACTTTAACAAGATCATGTCACTATTTACAAATATTTTTATAGGGGGTGGGGCTGTGACAACCACCTATTTATTGTAATTAAAGAGATTTGATCTACATCCATTTAGATCTCATGAATGCCTTAGGGCTGATTCACATGGTAATGCCATGTGCACGGATCATGTACAGCGGCCCTACAGGTCTCTATTAGACTCTGCATGCCGCTAATACAGCATTCAATGTAGCATTTATTAAGAACCTGTGTCTCCATATAAAATCAAAGACTTAAATAAGGCTACCAAACTTTTGGCTTCCAGTTTTAAACTGCAACATACAAAATCTAGAATCCCTTACTTGAGAAATATTACTGACACTGGCAAATTATACAGCCCTACAGACATTGCCAACAGATTTAAAGATTACAATAAAGGTATGCTCACACACACTGTTTTCAGACGTAATTCTGGCATTTTGCGCCTCGAATTACGCCTGAAAAAACGGCTTTATTACGCCTACTATTACGTCTTGCAATGGGTTTTATGGTGTTCTGTTCCCGCGAGGTGTAATTTTACGAGTCGCTGTC
Source organism: Rhinoderma darwinii (assembly GCF_050947455.1). Taxonomy (NCBI): domain Eukaryota; kingdom Metazoa; phylum Chordata; class Amphibia; order Anura; family Rhinodermatidae; genus Rhinoderma; species Rhinoderma darwinii. The sequence continues at coordinate 9,769,250 of NC_134690.1, read as the reverse complement.
AAGATACGCGCGTAAAAAGACACCTGCGAAAAAGAAGTGCATGTCACTTCTTGGGACGATTTTGGAGCCGTTTTTCATTGACTCCATTAAGAAACAGCTCCAATACCGTCCATAAAATATGCTGCGAAAAAGTTGCTACAAAAACATCTGAAAATCAGGAGCTGTTTTTGCCTGAAAACAGCTCCGTATTTTCAGACGTTTTTGGTCACTGCGTGGCTCACCTATCACAGCTTTAGAAATTTCCAATGTTATCCCATCTCTGCCCTGGCCCAGATGGCCTATCGAACGATTATTGTAAATCATTCAACTCCATTCTCACTGCCTATCTCCACTGTGTTTTGGATAAAGCCATGACATCGGGATCATTCCCACAGGAAAACCAAACAGCCTTAATAATAACTTTGTCTAAAGCAGGTAAAACCCCTGATATACCACACAATTTTAAACCAATCTCATTGCTCAACTCTGACCTGAAAATATATGCTAAATTATTGTCTATTCGTTTGGCTCCCGTATTATCGGATCTAGTTGAGACGGATCAGGTTGGATTTGTCAAGAAAAGACAAGCTCCTGATAACACTAGATGAATACTAAGCATTTATCATTATTTAGAATCTCGTGGGCCCCATCAGTGTTGCTTTCATTAAATGCCGAGAAGGCGTTCGATCACATTGGCCCGTCGTATGCCTTCTCGGTTCTTAAACATATGGCCATTAATGGTAACATACTAAACGCCATCCTGGCGCTGTACTCAGCACCTTCTGCCAAAGTATTTACAAATGGCTTAATCTCCGAGGAATTCCCCATCTCTAACGGGACTAGACAAGGTTGTCCTATATCACCTCTGATATTTGTACTATCGATAGGACATTTGGCACAGGCGCTAAGGGAAGATCCCTCGATTACAGGTATCAAAATAGGGGAACGCACGCATTTAATCTCACTATATGCTGATCATATTATCCTCACACTACCTGAACCTGAAAAATCTCTCGAAACAGCTGTAGATATAATTACACAATTTGAGTTAATCTCATATTATAAATTAACCAGTTCAGGTCCGCGCTATTTTGATCCTTCAGCACCAGACACCGTTTAGCCCTTTTTAGCACTCGTTAGTTAAACGGCTATAACTTTTTTATTTGTTGAGCTTGTGACGTGATTTTTGTGATGTTTTTTTCCATAGACAATGCAGGTTTCTTTTTTTATCATTTTTATACACATCCTTTTTGCTATTTTAGAATTTTTAGGCTTAAAGTTTGAAAATAATAGTAAAAAAATAAGCTTTTATAATTGTAAGCTATTTTTTTCTGGTCATAACATAGTTTTACCCTAAAATAGACCTTTTATTTGTGATTGTCATTGTCTACCATAAATTTTGATATGTAACATGTCTATTTGAGGGTAATTGGCTCAGGGCTAGCGTTATGACAATGATTGGCGGGGGAGAACTTTTTTTTTGGGGTGGGTATTTTATGTGTATTATTATTATTTTTTTTGCACTTTGCTTTACTTTTATTTTTTATTGCTATGGTCTGTCCCTCAAAGGTCAGAAAAGACCTTTGGGGGACTTTTTTTTTTTTTCTGTCTTCATATACACCATGTTTTTCCCCTGTAACTGGGGCTGCACAGAAGTTACAGGGGAAATCATAGTAATTTGTCACTAATAGGGCTGTGCTAGGTTAGTAAGACCCAGCAGTAGTCTGCCACTAACGGCACACGGTGATCATATGATCAGTCTCATGATCACCAGGACCAATAGCGACAGTGGGGCTACCGTTGCCTCTATTCCTATGCACAGCGCTTATTGAGCGCTGTATAAAAGAGATCAGAGAAGACAAAAGCAGCGAAAGAGGCTTCTATCTTCTCCTCAGAGACCCGACGATCGCTCGGGCAGCAAGCTAAAACTTGCGCCGTAAATAGTCTATGGTGCGGGTTTTAAGGACCCTGACCGCTGGCTGTAAATACGCAGCCAGCGGTCGGGAACCGGTTAAACACTTTAAAGTCTCAGGCACTCCCTATGAATCTTTCTCCACACTCGCTTTTCTTTCTGAGCGTTGTTGTTGCTCCCTAAGTTTGTCTATGCAATGGTCTCCTAGTGTGTTCCTGTTCCTGTTTCAAATCGTGTTCCAGATTCTGTTACCTGCATTCCGTACTATCCTGGTCGAGTACTGTGCTGAGCCAAAGTCGTGCCGTGCAGTATACCACGCCTGACTTGCTTCACCATGCCTGACATCTACCTGCTGCCTAGTCCCAGCCGAGCCGAGCTGCCACAGGTGCCCTATACGAACTATAGACTTTGACCTGCGCCCTGTTGGCCAGCTGCCATACCACCAAGACCGTATGGCCCAGTGGGTCCACAAACTCTACGTGACACAGCTATATCAAGTGGAAGTTGGAAGCCGAGACGGGAGGGGGTAGATACAAACATAAGTGTTTGCTTGCTGAATACGCAAAGATCTAGCAATGGATTTACTACATTTGTTGCCATTTTCGCAGAAGTGGCGTTGTCATTTTGAGAGTGTAGCTTTGGCTATGAACACCAGTAAGGATCTGAGGTCTTCCCGTATTTGAAGTAGGGAGATCTTATGATCTGGGTGGAGGGATCATTTATGGGAGATTCCTAGTGTCTTTATCTTAGATAGTGAGTTGGTAATAGCTATGGAACGTTCCTTCTTCAGACGTGCTCCGTGTTTGATAAGTGTCCCACGAATAACACATTTATGTGCCTTCCATGTGACGTATGGGTTGGAGTCACCTGTAGCGTTAAGTGAAAAATAATCATCAATTATGTACTTGGACTCTGAAGTCAGAAAGTGGAACCCCGGGGTCCCAACCAGACATACAGTCAGGAGCAATGAAGATGAAACACAATATGAAACCTTGGAGAATAAAAGAACCACATGTATACTCCGACATGCTAACAAGTTTGTCTGTCAATTACATCCCAGCGGGTCAAAACTGTGAACTAGGGTATATGAAAAGAAGGCAAGGTAGAACAAGCCTCCAGGGATTTCTGTCCACAGAAATCAGTGTAGGGACAGATGATAATAATAGACATTGCTCTGAGCTTGCCTTCCTCTGAATTTTACATGGCCCCATTGTGGGATAGTGGGATAGGGAGGGGAAAAGGGAAGGGAAGGCAAGGCATACAAAGAGGGAAGGGAAGGCTAGGAGTAAGGGAGGAGAAGAGGGGCAGATGAACAGCAAATACATGCTCAGTATCGTACCAGGAGCAAATACCTGTTTCCAAAATGTATTCCCAGAAGTCAACCAGGGGATTCCAAATGAGTAGGTTATATCCTTAAGACTATGAAGTCAGAAAGTGAATCCTTGGGGTCCCATCCAGACATACAGTCAGGAACAAGGAAGGTGAAACACAATATGATACCTTGGAGGATAATAGAACCACATGAATTCTGAGACATTTAACAAATTTGTCTGTCAGTGATATCCCAGCGGATCAAAAATGGCGATCCAAGGTATAAGTATATGAAGGTTAGGTAAAGCAGGTCTCCAGCGGTGTAACAGCAAACTATGTCGTATATGAGAAGTCCCACATAGGATCAAACAGAGGTTCAGGAGGGAGCTTCAATGAGAGGTCTGATAGCGCAGGGCGTTGCTCCGTCTAGGAGAACTGGTTGTTGGAGGGATGTCTGGATCGACGTCCGCTCAGTCTCAAAGGAGGATAGCTGGCTACGAGTATTTCCCAAAGAAGGACATTCCTGCCTTGTACTCTCACATGGTGGAGAACATGTGCTGCTCCTTGGAATTATCGCTGTGTGGCAAGGTGCACGCCACCACCGACAAGTTGAGGAAAAATTCTGGCCAGGAAAAGTCTCGTCTTTCACAGTCCACTGGGTCAATGTTTTGCGTGGCAGTAGTGACGATGCACCACCGCAATGAGGCCAGGTGCTAGTGACACCTCCACGGTTGTGCAGGTCCGGTTTCCGACACCAGGCACTGATCCACCTCCTCCGCATTCTTCATAATGGACATCTTCTCGTCCCCAACAGCTACAGGGCAGAGCTTTCTTCCTATTCCCATCCCTCATTCATATGTGTAAGCGGAAGCACTACCATGCTGTCTCACACGTGATGAGCATGGGCAAGAGAAGCCACATAATGGATCAGTTGCTGTTGTGCATTGAGAAGCAAATTTCCAGCTGGTGTCTCCCCGCTAACTATAACAAGGCAACGTAGTCAACTACAATTGCAGGAACATTGTGACTGCACTGCATTTGGGGAATATAACCCATGCACGTCATAAATTTAGTGGTGAATCATTTTTTAAAAACATATCTTGGCTTGCAGAAGGTGCTGACAATGTCCAGGAGAATGTCTGTGCACTCCGTTCTTATGTAGCTAAGAAAGCCCTCCGGGACTTGCAGCAGCAGAACGGTTTGCACCAATTAATCTGCGACATTCCAACTCACTCAAATGTCACCTCGCATAGGCTGCACCATCTGCGTAAAGTGGTCAATAATGACATCATCCACCTATTTTGAGCTCAGACAGTGGCAGCCCATCAGGTACGCATGTTGCATACTCAGGCCACTAGATTTGTGAGTAGGGACATCAACCATGTCATCCCCCTGATATTTATATTGGAGCAAACACTTATGCAACAATAAATAAGGGTAGAACAGCTTCCACATCTTGCTTGCCGCCCTGTGGCTGTTGGGGACCCTCATGGACGATGTCACGTGCAGTAGAAAGAGGAGGAGGATGAGGAGCTAAGACTTAAGGAGAATGAGGAGACGTTGGTGGAGGAGGGAAACATGGAGTTTTCACAGGCGTAGCTAGGGGACAGGGCTAACACTCACTGTGGCAGACATTAGGATGATGATGATAACAACGACGCTGGCCACGACCAACCATCGCAGCGCAAGGTGGAGAATGAAACAACTGGGTCCTTGGACGTGCTGGAGGGCATGACAAGCTGCATGCTTGGTTTCATACTTTCTGACAACTGTATCATTAGCATAAATCAAAGGGATAACTATTGGAAATCCATGTCTTTAGACCCGCCCTGTAAAAGCAAAATGGGGGAATTTTTTCCTGCTTCCAAAAAGGGAAGTAACATTTTTGTATTTCCAGGATACGCTCTGTACCCAGATTGACGAAGCTTTCGCTGAGCAGACCCCCTTCTGGCAGCTTTTCTGACTTGGCAGTCCCTCTACGCTCCCCTCTGAGTGGCCGTTCCCCCACCTCTTCCAGAGGCGGACACAGACTGCAAAGGCCCCCTGTGCAAAGAATGTGCCTGGGCCCCCTATAGCCTAACCATGGCCGTGCGCTTATAAAACTTTATAAATCTAGATTGTACATCTTAATACTAGTTTAGACCACAAGTAACAAACAAATAATGCAAATAATTTCCATATTTACCAACTGAATATAACACAAAGCACTCATGCAACTAACTTATAATGACTCTTGCTCATTGCACTGTCACATATCAAACAGGACTAACTTGTAATACTTCACCTAAGTGATGACAGAAAAGTTAATTTTTTGGGGATTTTTTAGATAAACACTAGCAATTCTAATAACCAATACAATATAAGTAAACTTACTTTATACAGCAAAATGCTATAACCAAAGTAGTAAACCAATAATAAAGTAAGTGTATTTGTGGTGGTAAAGTGGGGGTGGCACCCCATACAATGCTTGAAGAGGCCACCACAGTCTGGTGACCATACAGTGAGTGAAAATTTTAAAGGGGTTTGCCCATCTTGGACATTTATTGCATATTCACAGGATATGCCATAAACGTCCGATAGATGCGGATCCCACCATTCTTCACCATCCTGGACATCAGGATGGTGAAAAACGTAGGCTGAAGTGAAGGTTCTCTTGAGGTTGGTAAATGCTGACTAAGCCTCCGGGGTCCAAACCTTGGCGATCACCTCCTTCTTGGTGAGAGCAGAGATTGGGGCAGTCAGAGACGAGAAGTTTGGGATAAATTGCTGGTAGAAATTGGCGAATCCCAGAAATCTCTGTTTAGCCTAGAGACCCTGTGGACGTGGCCACTGTAAGACGGACTTCACCTTCTCTGGATCCACCTTGAGTCCATGATCAGAGACAATGTAGCCCAGGAAGGGCAACAAGTTCCTTTCGAACATGCATTTATCGAGTTTAGTTTATAGGCAATTCGTCCTTAACCGCAACAGGACTTGGCGAGCATTCTTCCGATGCATCGTCAAATCTGGTGAGTAAATCATGAAGTCGTCCAAATATACCACCACACAGACATAGAGGAGATCCCGGAAGATGTGATTCACAAATTCTTGAAGCACAGCTAGAGCACTGCACTATCTAAAGAGCATCATGAGATACTCATAGTGCCCGTCTCGGGTGTTGAATGCGGTCTTCCATTCGTCACCTTTACGGATCTGGATCAGGTTATAAGCCCCGTTTAGATCCAGCATTGTGAAAATCTTGGCCCAACTAATTATATTAAAGTGCTCGGAGATTAGCGGCAAGGGGTACTTGTTTTTGACCCTAATTTGGTTTTAACCTCGGTAATCAATACATGGTCAAAGTGATCCACCTTTCTTTTTGACAAAGAAAAATGCATCTCTGGCTGGAGAAGTAGACTTCCTGATGAACCCCCTCTCAAGGTTCTCCTTGATGTACGCCGACATGGCCTAGGTTTCTGGCAAGGAGAGAGGATAGACCCATCCACGAGGATGTGAGGCCTCAGGGAGAAGTTCAATAGGACAATCATAGGAACGATGAGGAGGCAGGATCTTCTCCTTCCTTTTTGCTAAAGACATCCGCAAAACTGGCATAATTTGAAGGTAGTCCAGAGAGTGACTGAGGCAGAGGAGGCAAATTATGACAAACCTGTGTCAGACAGCGGTGAAGACACTTGGATCCCCATTGGAGAACCTCTCCGGAACGCCAGTTGAGGACCGGAGCATGGAGGCGAAGCCAAAGCAGTCCCAGCAGAATAGGATTGATAACTTTTGGCAAGACATAGAAAGCTATCGGCTCAAAATGGAGGACTCCAATCTGTAGTCTCAGTGGTTTAGTGATAGACAGGATAGGGTCAGGCAGAGTTTGTCCATCTACAGAAGCGACTGCCAGCGGTTTCTCCAGAGGAACTGTGGCCAAGTGGAAACAATCAACTAAGTCCTGCTGGATAAAATTTGCTGCTGCTCCGGAATCCAGATAAGCAAGGACAGAGTGAGATCCTTCACTGGTGATGATAGATACAGGAATGGATAGTCTGAGAGAGAATTTAGTGGTTAAGGGAGATTCTCCAACTTAGCCTACGTGCTAGAGTTTCCCGGCTTTTGTGGTCATTATACAGACATAGCCCAGTCGAATGTCTGCGTTACCATTCCTGGTCGGATAATCAGAGTCTGTCTATCTGCATAGGCTCCTCCGAAGGTCCAGCAGGACAGATCAGTAGAGGCCTTTGAAATTTGGGTGTCAGTCGACAAGACCTTTTCTCACGACGAACCTCCAAAGTGCGCTCTTGGATCCGCATATCGACCCGGATTTTCAGAAGTATTAGGGCATCCAAGATAGCAGGAAGCACTCGAGCTGCCAGTTCATCCTTTATATAAGAGGCACTGCCAGAAAGTTGCCACTAAGGCCTCACTATTCCAAGCCAGCGTACAGAAGGAGATGGCGTACTCCCAAGCAGTTGACTCTCCTTGATTGGGTCAGAAGAGAGGCAGCAGCAGAAGATGTTCGACCCGGTTCCTCGAACACTGTAAGGAAAGTCTCTAGAAACAGTGACAGATCAGAGAATTCTTGGACCTCTCTTTCCAAGATGTAGTTCGCCCATGCCAGGGCTTTGCCAGAGAGGAGAGAAATAATAAAATAAACTTTGGCCTCATCAAAGTGGAAGAGATGGGCACGTAACCTGAAGTGTATCGTACACTGATTGTCGAAAATTCTACAAGTCTTAGAATCGCCATCGTAATGAGGAGGTAGAGACAACAAAGTTGCAGCCAAGGCAGGAGGGAAACCCGTAGGTGGAGCAGCGGGAGTATCCAGAGGAGGAACAGGAGGAAGATCCAAATGAGTGATTATGGATTTTATCGCCTGTAGTAGTTCATCCTGGCGTGTCCGGAGGTCACGCATGTCTGCTTGCATCAGTTGGACTGCGGTCTTGGATTGACGAGCAGGATCCATGGCCTGAGCCTACTGTCATGACTCTGGGTATGTGGACCCACTAGGCCGTTTGGCCGCAGCAGAGTAGCAGCTGGCCAAACAATAGTCAATAACAGTCTCTAGGACAAAAGTGTCTGGATAGATGATTTGACAGACAATTGGCGTGGCAGACAGTTGACGTAGCAGACACATGGTGTAGCAGACACTTGGCACAGATGACACTTGGCACAGATGGCACTCAGCTTTGCACTGGAAAAAACACAATTACTGGATACCGGATACAGGGTACAGGAACACAGGATACAGGATACAACTAAGGGACCATTTGCAATAGTGAACATAGGCAGACACAACAATGCTCAGCCATCGAGGAATAGGGCAGAGTCATTTTTATAGTACCTGGTATGCTGGAATAGGATGGGGAGATTTTATTGGTGCGGGCACTGGTCCTTTAAGGCCGGGAGTGAGCGCATGCACACACCCTATGCAAAGCAGTTGTAGCCGAGGATAGTCTTGTGTGCCAGAGGAGGTAGACACCAGCAAGTGCTCACAGGTGTGCGGTCGCGGCCATTGGAAGGTAAGTAATACAGTTCTAGAAGACCTGTGTCATACATGACTTTTCAGAGCAATCGGGGCACTTTCAATTTTCGATTAATTTATTCATACCGAATGTACGGGACAGTCGTTTCGATAGAATCGTTCTCAAAACTAATTTCGTGAACTTTGCTCATCTCTAGTTGGAAACGGAAAAAGTGTAGAGGTGGTAAAAGGGTGGAGGTGGAAGTTTGGTTCTTCACTGGTGGGATAATGCCGTGGTGACAGTAGATTAGGTTAGATCAAGTAAATCCTACTTGGATGGTAAAGATATTAATATTACAGTACTCTAAATATACTACGGGGAATTTATTAAGACTGGTGTCTTATACACAATGTTAAATGAAAGTACGTTGAAGTGAAATGCGAAAAATTTACTAGAAGTAGGTGTAGATTTGTGCTCTGATTTGCATTAACTTTATTTCAATTTATTAATAATAAATATGCCGATCCCTTGGTGGCCCCACCCCTTCCAGGTTAACCTCGCATTTAAAAGGTGATAGACTAAATAAGTCGTATACTGTTGCGCGAAGATGGCCTGCACAAAAATGAATCCCCATATGTTAATGTGAAAATTAATTCTATGTAACATTAATTTCCTATAAATTATCCAAATTTCTGCGCCCCTCCAGGTTACAGTTGTAAATGGGTATGCCACACTATAAATATATCTCTATAAACATACATACCTCCCCATACTCTCTACATTAAACATATCCTTTACTTACGGACCTACGGTATATTCGCACATTCATTTCCTTAGATGTGTGTGTAGCGTCCATGGCCGCGGACCGTCGGGTTTACTCCCAGGTGGATGCAGCCATGGATCTGTGAGCGGTGGCTCGTATATCCTTCCCTGGAGACGCCAGTGCTCACTTCCGCTCCGGTGCGCTGTGTCCCGAATCATCATCATCAACTGCCCATGATTTCCTGAACTATAAAACGGGCCCTGCCCTTCTGTTCCTTGCCTGAGCGTTGTTTATCCCATGTCAGTCTTGCAAATGGTCCCTTAGTGTTATCCCGTTCTTGTTGTTACCCGTGCCCTGCTACCTGTATCCTGTATCCCATGCTGTGTTCTTGTTCCTGAGCCTGTAGTGTTGGAGTTGTGTTTTCACTGCATCTGTTGTCATCTGCCACGTCCTGTGTCATCTGCCACATCCAGAGTCATCTTCCACGTCCAGTGTGATCCGCCACATCTGGCGCAACCTGCAGCACCTGCTGTCATCCGCCACATTTGGCGTAACCTGCTGCACCCACCTCCATCCGTGCCAAAGCCTCGGCTACTGTATGGACTATTCAGGTACCGAAGTGTGGAAATTTGTATTAATGGGATGCTCTGTTGTTTGGCCAGCAGCCTCCACGCTACGGTGGTGCGGCCTAGTGGGTCCACATACCTACAGACCGTGACAGTATGCTTAGTCCATGGACCCCGCTGGTCAACCTGAGACCTTGACGACACTGGCAATGCTGGCCGAGATGCAAGACATTCAGTCACGGCAAGACCAACTCCTCCTGTTGGTGAACGTCATTGCTCAATGTCTGGTTGCTCAAACCACAGTAGTCACCGAAACCATTCCTGCTGTTCCTCCTGCTACACTTTCTGTCTGTACCAGTGCCGATCCCCTATGCTTCATGCCGCTACCTCCTCGCTATGATGGAGATACAAGGACCTTCAGGGGATTTCTGAATCAGTGCCAGATCCACTTCAGACTACATGCCAGGACCTTCTCTTCTGATGACGCCTTCATCATCACTCTCTTACTGGCAAAGCCCTGCCATGGGCGAATCCTCTGTGGGAACATCAGGGACCAGAGACCCGTGACTTGCAGTACTTTTTACGGACTTTCCTTTCTATATTTGAGGAACCTGGGAGAGTTTCTTCGGCTGCTACATACCTGCTGACACTACACCAGGGAGACCTCTGCGTGGGTGAGTATGCTATACAGTTTCGTAGCCTGGCTGCTGAATTAACTTGGAATAACGAGGCTTTGGTGGCCTCATTCTGGCAGGCACTGTCTTCTGGGATTAAAGTCGAGCTGGCTGCTCGCGATCTGCCACCTACCTTGGACGATCCCATCCTACTAGCCACCCGAGTTGACATGAGGATCCGGGAGCGTTCCCAAGAAGTTATCCGGAAGAGAGGATTACCTAGGCTGGATTCTACTTTTCAGCAATCCCTACTATCCTCCCCAGTCATCCTACCAGAAGATTCTATGCAGATGAATCGAGTCAAATTGTCTACCCAGGAGAGACAACACAGATGCACTTCTGAACTTTGTCTGTATTGTGGCCTCGGAGGCCATATTGTGCGTTTGTGTCCCCAGAGGCCAGAGATACCCCAGTGCCTAGGATTGGTTGGAGAAACAACCCTAGGTGGTAAGGTACCAAATAAAGCATTCTGTTCCAAGTTGACTATTCCTGTGACCATAGTATCCGGCGAGAAGACGCATCGGGTTTCTGCCTATCTGGACTCCGGGTCTGCGGCAAACTTCATCCAAAAGGAGCTACTGGATCATCTCCAGTTGCCCACAGTTCCCCTGGAGACTACTTTGGCTGTTGCCTCGGTGAATGGACTGCCTCTACCCGATCCGATCGTATCTAGGACTGAGCCCATTATTCCGAACTAATTTAATTTCTTGTTTTGCCCAAAGCCATCAATCCTACTCTGCTGGGTATTCCTTGGCTTCGACTGCATGCCCCAATCCTGGTCTGGAGTTCCCGGAGAGGTTCTCCAATGGGGTTCCAAGTGCCTCGGTTGCTGTCTGTTGGAGATCCATCCTGTCCAGCCTCCTCTGCCTCAGTAATTGGCGGGACTGCCCCCCGCCCCATGACGCTCAGTTTGCAGATGCCTTCAGCAAGAGGGAGGCTCAGATGCTGCCTCCACATCGGACTTAACCATTGAACTGGTTCCAAATGCCTCTCTCCCCCGTGGACAGGTATATTCTCTCTCTTTGCCAGAGTCTCTAGCCATGTCTATATAAAGGAGAATTTGGAGAGGGGTTTCATACGAATGTCTTCCTCCCCGGCCGGGGCCGGGTTCTTCTTCGTTGAAAAGAAAGACGCATCTCTTCGACCCTGCATTGACTACCGTGGTCTCAACCAGATCACGGTCAAGAACAAATACCCTTAGAAAATAAAACTTGCGTGGGGCTTATAATTTGATCCGAATACGTCAAGGTGACGAGTGGAAGACAGCGTTCAACACCCGAGACGGGCACTATAAATACCTGGTGATGCCATTCGGACTTTGTAACGCTCACGCGGTCTTCCAAGAATTCGTCAATGATATCTTTCAAGATCTCCTCTATGTCTGTGTTGTAGTATATTTCAATGATATTTTGATTTTCTCCCCAGATCCTACGACTCATCGGACGCATGTCCGTCAAGTTCTAATTCGATTAAGGGAGAATCGCTTATATGCCAAGCTGGAGAACTGCGTCTTTTAAAATAATTATCTGTCCTTCCTGGGCTACATCATCTCGGATTAAGGTCTCAAGATGGATCCTGAGAAAGTAAAATCTGTCCTGGAATGGCTACATCCTCAAGGCCTGAGGTCCATACAGCGTTTCCTGGGATTCAACAATTTCTACCAGCAGTTTATTCCAAACTTCTCATCACTGACGGCTCCCATCTTTACCCTTACTAAGAAGGGTGTGAACACCAAGGTGTGGACTCCAGAGGCAGAATTCACATTTATTAGCCTCAAAAAAGCCTTCACTTCAGCCTTGATTCTCCATCATCCTGACGTGTCTCGGCAGTTTTCATTGGAGGTGGACGCTTCTTATGTTGGTGCAGGTGCACTTCTGTTCCAGAGGAGCTCCAAAGGAAAGGCAGTACTATGTGGCTATTACTCAAGACTTTTTTCTTCTGCAGAGCGCAATTACTCTATTGGGGATTGGAAACTACTGGCCATCAAATTGGCTCTGAAGGAGTGGAGACATCTGCACAGCTCACCCCATCCTGATCTACACCGACTACAAGAACCTCACCTATCTCCAGTCTGCTCAGCGACTAAATACCCGTCAAGCCAGGTGGTCGCTGTTCTTCACCCATTTCCAATTTGTGCTCACGCTGACAAGAATGCGAGGGCCGATGCCCTGTCCAGGTTATTAGAGACGGATGACACGGTGGCTTCAAAGTATCATAGACCAGTCCTGCATTGTCACTGACAATCCTTTGCAGGTTAGAGACATCCCATCGCGGAGGACTTTTGTTCGGTTGGCAAACAGGAGAAGAATTCTCCCCTGGGGACACAGCTCTAAACTGGCTGGGCACGCTAGTGTTCGTAAGACTCGAGACCTGATTGCTCGTCTCTTCTGGTGGCCCATGCTACCCAAAGATGTTTTGGACTTTGTCTCTCCCTGCACGGTGTGTGCTTCTAACAAGGTTGCTCACTCCAAGCCTGCCGGCCTGCTCCAACCTCTGTCTGTACCCAATTCCCCCTGGCAGCATGGACTTTGTCACAGACCTTCCTCCCTCAGCAGGATGCAACACTGGGTGGTGGTGGACCGGTTTTCGAAGATGGCACATTTTATCCCGCTGACCGGTCTACCTTCTGCTCCCCGACTGGTGAGTCTCTTCATTCAGCCCATCTTCCGCTTGCATGGCTTGCCCCTTCCACAAAGTGTCCGATCGGTGGGGTTCAATTTACCTCAAAATTCTGGAGAGCCGTCTGTAAACTTCTGGATGTGAGATTGGACTTTTCCTCAGCCTATCACCCCCAATCCAATAGGCAAGCCGAGAGGATCAACCAGATCATGAAGAATTATCTCCGCCACTTCATCTCCTTGCAGCATAATAACTGCGTACAGCTTCTTCCATGGGCCGAGTTCTTGTATAACAATCACACAAGTGAGTCCACCACTTCTACACCATTCTACATTGTTTATAGTCAACATCCTAGAGTCCCTCTTCTTTTGTCGACTACATCTCAGGTACCCACTGCTGACTCATTTTGGGACTTTCTGCAAATCTGGCAACAGACCCGGTTCTATTTTGCAGGCAGTCGATCGCATGAAGCGAAAAGCGGATATAAAAAGAAGAAAGCCACCTCAGTATCTTCCAGGTACCAATGTCAGGCTGTCCTCACAGAACATTAATTTAAAGGTGACTTCATACAAATTTGCTCCCAGGTTCCTCTGACCTTTTTAGATATTGCAATAGATAAACCCTGTCCTATAAGCGTCGACTGCTTCCTACCCTCAGAATCCCCAACTCCTTTCATGTGTCCTCCGGAAACCATTGGTCCTGAACCGCTACAGTAAGACTTCCAATTCCGCAGTTGCTCCCAGTGGTTCATCTGATGTCTTTGAGGTGATGGAGATCCTGGACTGCAAAAGGGTAGGAGTAAGGGCTTTCTATTTGGTGGACTGGAGAGGGTTTGGTCCTGAGGAGAGATCCTGGGAGCCAGAAGAGAATCTCAGTGCCCCTGCTCTCATTAAGAAGTTCCTCTCTCGCACTGGTCCCAAGAAGAGGGGCGTAAGAGGGGGGATACTGTAGCGTCTATGGCCGCGGACCGTCGGGTTTACTCACACCCCGGCGGCCGCAGCCATGGATTTGTGAGCGCTGGCTCGCATCTCTGTCCAAGGAGACGCCAGTGCTCACTTCCGCTCCGGTCCGCTGTGTCCCGTAGGGTGTGTGCGCACGCACGTGCCCGGCCCGCACAAACGAATAATCATCATCAACAGCTCATGATTCCCTGGACTATAAAAAGGGCCCTGCCTTTCTGATTCTTGCCTGAGCATTGTTACTTTATCCCATGTCAGTCTTGCAAATGGTCCCTTAGTGTTATCCCATTCCTGTTGTTACCAGTGCCCTGCTACCTGTATCCTGTATCCCGTGCTGTGCTCTTGTTCCTGTGCCTACTAGTGTTGGAGTCGTGTTTTCACTGCATCTGTTGTCATCTGCCACGTCCAGAGTCATCTTCCACATACAAATTTAGTGCCCTGAATATAATAATGCCCTACACAGTGCCCTTTGAATATAAGTACTGCGTACCCTGCATGAAAAAAAGTTCCCCCAGGAAATAATATTTACCTGTTGAAAATTCTAGGGCCGTCGCCCAACCAGGCTCTTTTAGAACAATGCAGTTGGCGCGATGATGTCATCGCGCCGCCTGAATTACAGAAGCACCTAATGGTGGGCTCTCTTGCACCCTGCAGTGCTACTAGCACATTTAAAGGCTATATACACCTTTGAGGGCATTTTTTTTCTTTTTAATAAATAGATTAGTCAGTGTGTTTAGTGTAACTTTATAATTAGTCTTTATTAAAAAAAAACTATATTTGTTTTGGAGATACAGCTATACCGCTCGTTTCATCCTGAATCCGTCAGTGCCTTGGACCTGACGGGTTTAGTGTCGCCGGGTCCTGTGTGTATCTAAAACACAGGATTCACCTGCAATCGATCACATCTAAGTTATTAGTATAAAAAAGTAAACGTAAATAATAAATGTGTAGTGTCCACGGCCGTGGACCGTCGGGATTACTCACCCCCCCGACGGCCGCAGCCATGGATCTGTTAGCGCTGGCCCGCATCTCCTCCCTAGGAGACGCCAGCTCTCACTATCACTCCGTCCTACTGTGTCCCGTAGGGTCTGCGAGCACGCTTGTGCCTGGCCTTAAAGGGCCAGCGCGAGCACATGAAAATAATCATCTATTAGCCCATGATCACCCTGGACTATAAGAAGGGCCCTGCCCCTTTACTCCTTGCCTGAGCATTGTTGTGTTTACCCATGTTAGTCTTGCAAATTGTTCCCAGTGTTTCCGTACCTGCTACCTGTGCCTTAGAAAGTTGGAGTCGTGTTGTGCCACCGGTCACCATGCCTGGTGTCTGCTGCCAAGGTCCCATCTGAGCCTAGCCGTTACTACTGTCTGAAATACTACAGGTATCCTTATGCTTGGAATATATAGACATTGACTTGGTACACTGTTTGGCCAGCTGCTATCCGGCTATGGCGGTACAGGCCAGTGGGTCCACATACCCACAGATCGTGACAAAATGTAACAAAAAAAAAAACCTGCAAAATCTTTTATCTAATAAGAACATAATTTAAATAATTTTCTGATATACATTCCCTACAAGTCACAGGGTGGGTTCTAATTTGGGACATTTGAATGGTAGAAATTGAATGAGTAGCAATTGTCTAATTGTCAATAACAAGAAAAAGTGACTGATTCCTTCCTGTCCAGTCTGTCCTAACTACTTGTAAACCTAAAATTAAAAGTGTTTTAATCAGAGCTATGTAGTTTCAAATATTTTAAAACTATGCGGTTAGTGTGAACAAATTCAATATTACATCTGTGCACTTTGAATTTAACAGACCTTATAAAAAATTGTATATGGTAACATTGTTACCAGTTGGTATGAAATAAAGGGATGTTTATATATTAAATTACATTGTTTTTTTTAAAAAAAAAACACTTAAAATGCCTGAAATATTCCAGTTCTCACACAGGCCAATGGAGAACACACTGACATTTCCTTTTTTCTGTATCTCATTCTTCAGCTTTACTGTGTAGACTGATACAACGTAAGCAGAGTCATCTAATTATCATTAGAGAGCAGAGTCAACAGAGTCATCTCATTGTAAATACAGGGTGAGCGATGTGATGATAGATCTGTTGTACTGCTGGAGACAGAATAACAACACTATACATACAGATGAGGCTCTGTATGCAGCTCCCTGTCACTCCATGGTCTCTTAGGGATGGGGCTGTGCTCCTCCTCTTCTTGGATACTGTAATAATTAATTCCCATTCATTTCAGTTGCTATAGAGCACATACACCCTGCTGCACTGTCTAAACAGACAATACCAGAAGGGTGTGTCTTCAATATGTCTGCCCCGAGGAAAATGTAAATTAAAAAATAAATAGCTTTAACATTTAAAAAACAGAAAAAAAAATGTTTTCTCTTCTACAGATATAGACTACCGTTCAAAAGTTTAGGGTCACTTAGAAATTTCCTTATTTTTGAAAGAAAAGCACAGTTTTTTTTAATGAAGATAACATTAAATTAATCAGAAATACACTCTATACATTGTTAATGTGCTAAATGACTATTCCAGCTGCAAACGTCTGGTTTTTAATGCAATATCTACATAGGTGTATAGAGGGCCATTTCCAGCAATTATCACTCCAGTGTTCTAATGGTACATTGTGTTTGCTAACTGTGTTAGAAGGCTAATGGATGATTAGAAAACACTTGAAAACCCTTGTGCAATTATGTTAGCACCGCTGTAAACAGTTTTGCTGTTTAGAGGAGCTATAAAACTGACCTTCCTTTGAGCTAGTTGAGAATCTGGAGCATTACATTTGTGGGTTCGATTAAACTCTCCAAATGGCTAGAAAAAGAGAGCTTTCATGTGAAACTCGACAGTCTATTCTTGTTCTTAGAAATGAAGGCTTTTCAATGCAAGAAATTGCCAAGAAACTGAAGATTTCCTACAACGGTGTGTACTACTCCCTTCAGAGGACAGCACACACAGGCTCTAACCAGAGTAGAAAGAGAAGTGGGAGGCCCCGCTGCACAACTGAGCAACAAGACAAGTACATTAGAGTCTCTAGTTTGAGAAATAGACGCCTCACAGGTCCTCAACTGGCAGCTTCATTAAATAGTACCCGCAAAACACCAGTGTCAACGTCTACAGTGAAGAGGCGACTCCGGGATGCTGGCCTTCAGGGCAGAGTGGCAAAGAAAAAGCCATATCTAAGACTGGTTAATAAAAGGGAAAAGATTAATATGGGCAAAAGCACACAGACATTGGACAGAGGAAGATTGGAAAAAAGTGTTATGGACAAACGAATCGAAGTTTGAGGTGTTTGGATCAGACAGAAGAACATTTGTGAGACGCAGAACAGCTGAAAAGATGCTGGAAGAGTGCCTGACGCCATCTGTCAAGCATGGTGGAGGTAATGTGATGGTCTGGGGTTGCTTTGGTGCTGGTAAAGTAGGAGATTTGTACAAGGTAAAAGGGATTTTGAATAAGGAAGGCTATCACTCCATTTTGCAACGCCATGCCATACCCTGTGGACAGCGCTTGATTGGAGCCAATTTCATCCTACAACAGGACAATGACCCAAAGCACACCTCCAAATGATGCAAGAACTATTTAGGGAAGAAGCCGGCAGCTGGTATTCTATCTGTAATGGAGTGGCCAGCGCAGTCACCAGATCTCAACCCCATAGAGCTGTTGTGGGAGCAGCTTGACCGTATGGTACGCAAGAAGTGCCCATCAAGCCAATCCAACTTGTGGGAGGGGCTTCTGGAAGCATGGGATGAAATGTCTCCCGATTACCTCAGCAAATTAACAGCTAGAATGCCAAAGGTCTGCAATGCTGTAATTGCTGCAAATGGAGCGACGAAAGCAAAGTCTGAAGGAGAAAATTATTATTTCAAATAAAAATCATTATTTCTAACCTTGTCAATGTCTTGACTATATTTTCTAGTCATTTTGTGTGAGTTTTCATGGAAAATACAAAATTGTCTGGGTAACCCCAAACTTTTGAACGGTAGTGTATATATAATTAATGACGCTAAAATCAAATACATGAGACTTTCCCTTTAAGTATTAAAGTGCCAGTGGAAGGTTTTTTTGATTGTAAGGGCATTAACGACAATCGTTGGTCTCGTTTCAAGCGTCAGTTACATATTTGTAAATTGTTCCTAAGAATTCCCTATTGCTATTCATTGTTTGTGTCTCATTATACAGAAGAATAATTAATCTCAGGAGTTGATATATATTCATATAAAAAAAAATTGTATCTCAGTCCTATAATATACCAAAATGCAGATGTATGTCAGACAATGCTTCTTCCAAGTTGTGTCATTCTTGATGTTTTGTATTTCAAATCATTTATATGGATGAACTGTATGGTATAGATGTGAAAGGTAGCAGACAATAGTGATTTATCGATAGATAGATGATAGATAGATAGATAGATAGATAGATAGATAGATAGATAGATAGATAGATAGATAGATAGATAGATAGATAGATAGATAGATAGATAGATAGATAGATAGATAGATAGATAGATAGATATGAGATAGATAGATAGATAGATAGATAGATAGATAGATAGATAGATAGATAGATAGATAGATAGATAGATAGATAGATAGATAGATAGATAGATAGATAGATAGATAGATAGATAGATAGATATGAGATAGATAGATAGATATGAGATAGATAGATAGATAGATAGATAGATAGATAGATAGATAGATAGATAGATAGATAGATAGATAGATAGATAGATAGATAGATACATAGATACATAGATAGATACATAGATACATAGATAGATACATAGATAGATATGAGATAGATAGATAGATAGATAGAAATTTCATTAGAAATTTTCTGCCGTTACATGCCTACAGTTCTTACATTTGTTAGATTAGCTAGAAGTAGGGAACAGACGGAAGGGATGAGACTACTCGGGGTTTGTTTGTAGTCTGTAACTATGGAGACATATGCTCTGCATAGAAGCTGTAGACACAAAACAGTAGGAGATTTACATATAGAGAATATTTGTGACATACGCTCATGTTCTTTAAAGGTTCTTCACAAGACGGACATCATGAACCACACGCTGGCCACTGAATTGCTTTTAATGGGCTTTTCCAGGGATATTAAGACAAACACGGTGCTTTTTCTGATATTTTTGGTTATGTATTTTGTAACGCTCATTGGAAACAGCATCATTATATGTGTTATCGCTTGTAGCCCTCAACTACACATCCCAATGTACTTTTTCCTCTGCATTTTATCCTTTTTGGATTTGTCTTATTCTTCGACAGTTATGCCGAAATTGTTGGCTGATCTTTTGTCTACAGATCGTACAATCTCCATCGGAGCTTGTGCCATACAACTCTACTTGATACTTCTGTTGGGCGGTACAGAATGTCTTCTACTTGCCCTCATGGCTTATGACCGTTACTTGGCCATCTGTCGTCCGCTTCGCTATCCGATTTTAATGAGGTGGAGCATTTGCTACTGGTTGACAGCGTTTTTGGGGATTCTAGGTTTTGTTATGTTTGGCCTTCCATCGTTATTGATGCCTGTACCAATTTGTTACCCAAACCTGGTCAATCATTTCATGTGTGAGGTTCTAGCAGTACTAACGTTGGCATGTGACAAATATTACCTAAGTGAACTTGTGATCTTCTATACCAGTTTTCTGTCACTTCTCCTGCCGTTCATGTTCGTCATTATATCCTATACTTGTATTATAGCTTCTGTATTGAAGATCCGCTCCGCTGGAAGGTCGAAAGCTTTTTCTACTTGCACCTCTCATATTTCCGTGGTGGTCTTATACTTTGGGAGTGGAATGATTATGTACTTTGGACCGTCATCTCTGTACTCATCAAATCGAGAGAAGTATATTTCAGTATTTTATGTGATAGTAACACCAATGTTGAATCCCATAATATACAGCTTGAATAACCGGGATGTAAAAGTGACATTTAGAAAAGTATTATCCAAGCTAGCTGTTCATGCTCCATGAATAAAGGAATAAAAGATGTATAATAATAATAATAATAATAATAAACAAAGGGATCAGTTGTAAATCAGATATTCTAAGACACATTGACCTCATTGAGGAGGTGGTCCACCTAATCGATCATCCAACAATGAGCAGACCCAGAGGGGGTAAGGTCCCACTTATTACTATTTCACAGGGTCCCATGGCCACATACAGATCAGTGACCCTTGAAGGCATAAGATAAATCCATTGGCTAGCCATGTAATGCATAGAAGCACCGGATCTTCAAGAGCATGGGTGCTCAACCTGCGGGGGCCACATGGGGCCCTCTGTGTGGCCCCAGCACACTGTAGTTAAAAAGGACACTACTGTCAAAAGACAGCGTCTACTTCTGAGAGACAAAATACTGCAGAGACAACATTGTACTACTGGGAGGCAATGTGTGGCTAGCACTGTTATGGAGTCATTGTGTGACTTGCACTAATAGGGGGCACCTTGTGGCTGGCAGTAACAGGGGGCACTGTGTGGCTGGCACTAATAGGGAGCACTGTGGGGTAGTATGAGTTCTATTCTAAGAAACATAAAAGAGGAATACAGGTAAAACTGTTCTTGAGTTATGCCTAGTGCAGGCCTGAGGGTGTGGTGCATGACTGGCCTTCTCTCTTTGGTGCTCTTTGAATGACTGTCATTTACTGTCCCCTAAAGCCATATACTAGGCATTACACGGTGCTTTAATGTTACCAAGAGATCTTTTTAAGAATATTACCATGTAAGACATTTATGGCCTACCCCTGATGTTTTGCATTCCAAATAGGAGGAGATGAGGTGGAGAGGTGACTGCACTGCATGCTGCTCTCCATTCTTGTTATAAGGGGGTTGAAACTTCTAATTTCTCCCAATAGGTGGGAGTCTCATTAGTGCAACCCCCACCTGACAGACATTGATGGTACAATTGTTAATAGTGATACGTGTTCCAAATGAAGGTACTTATTTAAGATTTATTGTGGCCCTTGGGAGTGGTAATATTACAATGTGGCCCTCAGACCAAAAAATTTTGTGCAACCCTGGTATCGACAAATGTTTGCATAGTGACTGATGGAATTTGGACATAAGAGGGTGGTACGTATATGTAAATGCTAACAGTTGTAGACTCTGCTTGTTCTCGTTGAAGTAATGTAGTTGGATAACCTAGTTGGCAAAAGCGAAATGATGCCTCATCTAGTCGTTGTACCCATTATTCAGGGTCACTAATACGAGAATTTTTTTTAACTAAGGTGTAGAGAGAGAATTTTTATACCCCTAAGGCTTCGTTCACATCTGCGCCAGGACTCCGTTTGTGGGTTCCGTCTGAGTTTTCCGTCAGGGGAACCCATGAACGGAATACGGAATACAAACTGAAACAAACGGAAACAATAGGTTTCCGTTTGGTATCACCATTGATTTCAATACTGACAGGTCCGGTTTAAATGGTTTCCATTTGTCGTCGTTGTGCAAGGGTTCCAATGTTTTTACGGACTCAATACCGTTGTCGACTGCGCTATTCATTCTGTCAAAATGACGTAACCCTTACACAACAGTGACAAACGGAAACCATTGGCACTGGAACTGTCACCATTGAAATCAATGGTGATACAAACAGAAACCTATTGTTTCTGTTTGTTTCAGTTTGTGTTCCGTTCATGGGTTCCCCTAACGAAAAGCTCCTACAGAACCCACAAACAGAGTCCTGACGCAGATGTAAACGAAACATAAGGCGAT
The DNA here is from genome assembly GCF_050947455.1 of Rhinoderma darwinii. Taxonomy (NCBI): domain Eukaryota; kingdom Metazoa; phylum Chordata; class Amphibia; order Anura; family Rhinodermatidae; genus Rhinoderma; species Rhinoderma darwinii. Next base: position 9,747,276 of record NC_134690.1, on the reverse strand, counting down.
TAGTATTATACATCAACAGCCTATTACGGCTCAAAGGCTTCTGGTCAGTCAAAATAATTTTGTCAGTATCCTTAATAATCACAGTGTCAAGGAAACTGATCTATCTAAAATGCCTCAACATGAAAAGTGAATTGCAAATCAGAAACCACATTATTCAAGAATTGACAAAACAAATCAAACTAGTCTGAACACCATCCTGAAATGCAGAATATGTCATTAATATATCGATGACATATTATGGCATGAAATAATCGATGTGGGTGGACATAATTCTACTTAAACATTGACACATGACAATTAGCATAAGAGAGGGGCCACATTTGAGCCCATTGCGGTACCCTTTTTGGGATGTAGTAATCATTCCCAAAGAAGAAAAACTTCTCTCTCAAAACCATCGAACGTACATATATCTAGATAAAAGTACCGATTTAGAGGAGTCATAGAGAGCATAAGAGTGGTAACTGCAATATTTTTCTCGTGACTAACTGAGGTGTATAGACTATTCACATCCAAAGTGACCAATAGACGGTTCATGTGATGGTGTTCAGAGTACATAACAGTTGAATGAAGGAAGACATATCTAATCAAAAAATCCAAACAAACCAAGTAAGGGTTTCATGTGCCATATCCTAAACTACAAAATTAAAAGAGAAAGAATCCCTTATGTTGGAGAACCAGAACATCACTATTTTCCAGGACTTAGCTCCTATCATGCTGAACAAGAGGCGTCTCCTCTTAGTGATGTCCTCCAAGCAAAAAAGATTTTATACCACTGGATCTTCCTCTCTGGATTGGCCACATCTGTGAATGGGAAGAGTTTTGTCATCCATCATCGCCCAGAATTCGATGACATGGTGGAAGAACTTGGGATGCCATACTTGCAAGTTTAGGACTGTTCCATAGTCCAGGGCATGTCATACCTGCCTATAGTCCTGCCTTACATGTCATGGGTCCAAGTGTCAACTGAGTTTTTGCATATTATGTTGTCTTTTGATGATTGAATTACACCCCATTTTTTTTGAGTGGTGCCCGCTCTTTGTCTGTGGTCTGGACAATGAGAGAGGTGTAAACTCAGCTGCCAAAAGGGGTCAGGCTTCAGCTTTCCTTAACCTCTTCCCGCCAGAATCCATTTTTCATTTTTTTTATTTTTTTCTCCCCACCATTCAAAAGCCATAACTTTTTATAATTTGTTTTTCCGTCTATATAGCCGCATGAGAGCTCGTTTTTTTTTTGCAGGTCGAGTTGTAGTTCTTCAGAGAATTATTTATTATACCATATAATGCACTGAAAAATGGCAAAAAAATATTTTATGGGTTTTGTTTCTACGGCGTTTACCGTGCAGTATAATATATGCAGTACCACATGTATGCTACAAATTCCCACTACCACTACAGCACCAGTGCCCCCTATCACATGTATGTAGCCAAACTACCACTACAGCACCAGTGCCTGCTACCACTACAGCACCAGTGCCCGCTACCACTACAGCACCAGTGCCCGCTACCACTACAGCACCAGTGCTCGCTACCTCCTCGTCCACTTTTTCTGTCTTTAGCAATTTAGGAGGTTTCTGAACAGTTACTGAAATCTTGAAAACAGGGAAAGGGGAAAAACTGGCAGCTGGAAGGTGAGGAAGTTGACACTGTCCCCTAATAACATATATACCAACGTTTAATATATTTCCATGTACTACTGATTTATGACGAAAATATAATAATAGGTGAAATTTAAATAGAGAGAATTGTAAAGTTATTTAACATTTAGAATTCTTTGCTATTACCTGGTTGTACAAGTTATGATGCCACTTTATCATGCCAGAAACACTAATGTCAGAGACCGATCAAGGGCGGTGTTTGGAGACCGGAGCAGAATATCCATCTAGGTATATTACAAAGTTGATTATTAAAGAGGCGACAGAGGCTACAGTTGTTTCTGCCACAGCATCGGCGTTTGCAGGTAAGTTGATGTAGCCTCTGTCGCCTGGTGCCGATGTGTCCTCGCTCGTCCGACACGATGCAGGACCTGGGGCAGGAAGTGACGTCACAGCGTGATCTCTGGAGAACACGCTGTGTGTCTGTGCACTGCCAGAAGCTGGGTGTTAACGAAGAGAAGTGGATTAAGGTGATTCGTCAGCATCATACACTTCCATTCACAACGCCCAGCTAGTAAAACAAGTAAAAACGCCCAGATGTACACACACACAATACACGCCCAGATGTTACACACAATACACGCCCACTTGTACTTAACTTTAAACATGCCCAGTTGTACTTAACCCCTTCACGACCACCCCACGTAGATTAACGGGTTGCAAAACTGGTCGTTGTGCCTGCAGCCCGTTAATCCACGTGTGCTCCTAACAGAGCACACAGACGCTCCCCGCAGCCCGGCATCTCCCAGTACAGGCTGCTACTAGCAGCCTTAGTAATGGGGGAAAACATCGGGTCGGATCACAGCGGTGGCGGATCACACCGGAGGCGGAGCCTGATCGGCTTGCTGTCAGTGAACAACTGACAGTTCTAATACATTGCACTACATGGGTAGTGCAATGTATTAGAACATCAAACAAACAGTTGGACCTTCAAGTTCCCTAGTGGGACTAAAGGAAAGTGTAAAAAAAAAGTGTAAAAAAAGTAAAAATAAAAGTTGTAAAAATACAATAAAAGTTTCAAATAATAACACAAAACATAATCGCCCTTTTTCCTTTATCAAGTCATTTATTATTGAAAAAATGTATAAAGCCATACATATTTGTTATCGCTGCGACCGTAACGACCTAAACGATAAAAATATAATGTTATTTATTCCGCACAGTGAACGTCATAAAAAAATAAAAATAAAAAATACTGTCATAATTGCTATTTTTTGGTCACTTTGTCTTCCAAAAATTGAAATAAAAAGTGATCAAAAAGTCGCATGTACCCAAAAATGGTGTCTATAAAAACTATAACTCGTCTCGCTAAAATAAGCCCTCATACAGCTCCGTCCACGAAAAAATTAAAACCGTTAAGGCTCTCACAACATGGCGACAGAAAAAATCCATTCTCTTTACAAAAATTATTTTATTGTGCAAAAAGTTGTAAAACATAAAAAAGTGCCATAAATTAGGTATCACCGGAATCGGACTGACCCGCAGAATAAAGGTAACATGTAATTTATAACGCGTGGTGAACGCTGTATAAAAATAATTAAAAAAATTATGTCAGAATTGCTGTTTTTTGGTCACATTACCTCCCAAAAAAAAAAAGGATAACATGTGATCAAAAAGTCACATGTACCCCAAAATGGTACCAATAAAAACTACAGCTCGTCCCGCAAAAAAAACAGCCCTCATACCACTAAGTCTATGAAAAAATAAAATTAGTTAAGGCTCCAATAAGCCAGGAAATAAAAATATGCAGATGTGCCGGCCCGAGGGGAACGTTTCTTCTGTTTCAAGTGGCGAATTATCAAGGCCCCTAAAATTAGGGAACCAGGAAGGGGAGGGCCCAAACATATCTGCTGGAAGCGACGGTGCCCGTATAATACCAGGAAAACACTTCTCAGCAAAATTCCTCAAACTGCAAAGGTGCGGAGTGTGGACCAAAAGGGGGATAAGAAAGGACACAGTTTATCGGTGAGACACCGGCCTGTGCAGAAAGGATTGTGTCACAGCGTAACACACATCTATGGATTATTTTATTGTTTTTGTTTACCCCACTATACCACCTTATATACTCCGCCCGGCTTACATGTACCCCCACATTATAAACGGAAACACCAGTAAGACTCAATACAAAACTACTACAAGCAAAATCCACGCTCCAAAAGCCAAATGGCGCTACCTCCCTTCTGAACCCTACAGTGTGCCCAAACAGCAGTTTACTTCTACATATATGGCATCGCCATACCCGGGAGAACCCTTTTAACAATTTTTGGGGTGTGTGTCTCCAGTGGCACAAGCTGGGCGCCACATATTGGCATATCTATAGAAAAAAATCCCATTTTCACTCTGCAACATCGAGTGCACACCAATTTCTGCCAATCACCTGTGGTGTTAATTTGCTCACTACACCCTTAAGTGAATACCTTGAGGGGTGTAGTTTCCAAAATGGGGTCACTTCTGGGGGGATCCACTGTTTTGGTCCCAGAGGGACTTTGCAAATGCGACATAGCGCCCAGCAACCAATCCAGCAAAATCTGTACTCCAAAAGCCAAATGGCGCTCCTTCCCTTCTGAGCCCTACTCTGTGCCCAAACAGCCGTTTATGACTACATATGTGGTATTGCCGTACACAGGAGAAGTTGCTTTACAAGTGTTGTGGTGCATTTTTTCATTTATTTGTTGAGAAAATGAAACATTTTCAGCTAAAACTACGTCTTATTGAAGAAAAAGGATTTTTTTTAATTTTCACTGCCCAATTCTAATAAAATCTATGAAACACCTGTGGGGTCAAAATGCTCACTACACCCCTAGATTAATTCCTCAAGGGGTGTAGTTTTGTGAATGGAATCACTTTTGGGGAGTTTCCACTGTACTGACACCTTAGGAGCTTTGCAAAAGTGACATGGTGTCAAGAAACCAATCCAGCAAAATCTGTGCTCCTAAAGCCAAATGGCACTCCTTCTCTTCTGATCCTTGCCATGTGCACAAACAGCAGTTTATGACCACAAATGGGGTATGTCCGTACTCCAGAGAAGTTGCTTTACAACTGTTGTTTTTTTTTTATTCCTTTATTTGTTGAGAAAATGAAAAATTTTAAGATAAAGCTAAGTCTTATTGGAAAAAAAGGATTTTTTTTTTCTTCACTGCCCAATTCTAATAAAATCTATGAAACCCCTATGGGTTCAAAATGCTCACTACACCCCTAGATGGATTCTTCAAGGGGTGTAGTTTCCTAAATGGAGTCACTTTTTTTGTGTTTTCACTGTTTTGGTCCCTTAGGGGCTTTGCAAATGCGACGTGGTCTCCGCAAACCATTCCTGCTAAATTTGAGCTGCAAAAGCCAAATGGCGCTCTTTCCCTTCTAAGCCCTGCCGTGTGTCCAAACAACCGTTTATTACCACATGTAGGGTATTGTTTTACTCGGGAGAAATTTCTTTACAAATGTAGTGGTGCATTTTCTCCTTTTAGTCCTTGTGGAAATTAGAAAAAATTAGCTAAACCTACATTTTCTTTGAAAGAATGTAGATTTTCATTTTCACGGCCTACTTTCAATAATTTCTCCCAAAAACCTGTGGGGTCAAAATGCTCACTATACCCCTAGATAATTTCCTCAAGGGGTATAGTTTCCGAAATGAGGTCACTTTTGGGGGATTTCCACTGTTTTGGCGCCGCAAGAGCCTTTCAGACCCGACATGGTGCCTAAAATATTTTCTAATAAAAAAGGAGGCCCCAAAATCCTCTAGGTGTTCCTTTGTTTCTGAGGCCTGTGCTGCAGTCAATAAGTGCACTAGGGCCACATGTGGGGTATTTCTAAAAACTGCAGAATCTGGGCAATAAATATTGAGTTGCGTTTCTCTGGTAAAACTTTCTGTGTTACAAAAAAAATAGATGAAAAATTAATTTCTGCAAAAAAAAAAAAGAAATTTGAAAATTTCACATCTACTTTGCCTTAATTCCTGTGAAACATCTAAAGAGTTAAGAAACTTTCTAAATGCTGTTTTGAATACTTTGAGGGGTGAAGTTTTTAAAATGGGGTGACTTATCGAGGGTTTCTAATATATAAGGCCCTAAAATCCACTTCACAACTGAACTGGTCCCTGTAAAAATAGCCTTTTGAAATTTTCTTGAAAATGTGAGAAATTCTATGCCTTGTGATGTCATAGAAAAATAAAAGGATGTTCAAAAAACAATGCCAATCTAAAGTAGACATATGGGGGATGTTAATTAGCAACAATTTTGTGTGGTATTACCATCTGTCTTACAAGCAGATACATATAAATTTAGAAAAATGCTAATTTTTGCAATTTTTGGCAACATTTTGGTGTTTTTCACAATTAAATACTTAATGTATCGAGCAAATTTTGCCAGTAACATAAAGTCCAATGTGTCACGAGAAAACATTCTCAGAATCGCTTGGATAGGTAAAAGCATTCCGAAGTTATTACCAATAAAGTGAAACATGTCTGATTTGAAAAAAATTGGCTGCGTCCTGAAGGCCAAAACAGGCTGTGTCCTGAAGGGGTTAAGAAAGCCTCATTTGCATAAATATAAAAATGGTCATAACTTGGCCAAAAATGCTCGTTTTTGAAAAAAAAACAACGTTACTCTTATCTACATTGCAGCGCCAATCTGCTGCAATAGGAGATAGGGGTTGCAAAATCTGGTGACAGAGCCTCTTTAAAGAGGCTCTGTCACCAGATTTTGCAACCCCTATCTGCTATTGCAGCAGATAGGCGCTGCAATGTAGATCACAGTAACGTTTTTATTTTTAAAAAACGAGCATTTTTGGCCAAGTTATGACCATTTTCGTATTTATGCAAATGAGGCTTGCAAAAGTACAACTGGGCGTGTTGAAAAGTAAAAGTACAACTGGGCGTGTATTATGTGCGTACATCGGGGCGTTTTTACTACTTTTACTAGCTGGGCGTTCTGACGAGAAGTATCATCCACTTCTCTTCAGAACGCCCAGCTTCTGGCAGTGCAGATCTGTGACGTCACTCACAGGTCCTGCATCGTGTCGGCACCAGAGGCTACAGATGATTCTGCAGCAGCATCGACGTTTGCAGGTAAGTCGATGTAGCTGCTTACCTGCAAATGCTGATGCTGCTGCAGAATCAACTGTAGCCTCTGGTGCCGACACGATGCAGGACCTGTGAGTGACGTCACAGATCTGCACTGCCAGAAGCTGGGCGTTGTGAAGAGAAGTGGATGACACTTCTATACACAACGCCCAGCTAGTAAAAGTAGTAAACACGCCCCGATGTACGCACATAATACACGCCCAGTTGTACTTTTACTTTTCAACACGCCCAGTTGTACTTTTGCAAGCCTCATTTGCATAAATACGAAAATGGTCATAACTTGGCCAAAAATGCTTGTTTTTTAAAAATAAAAACGTTACTGTAATCTACATTGCAGCGCCGATCTGCTGCAATAGCAGATAGGGGTTGCAAAATCTGGTGACAGAGCCTCTTTAAGTAATGGGAGGGACGGGGTGTTTGAGGGATTTTCTTATTTTCACTGAACTCGTTAAATAGCTTAGTTTGACCAAGGAGTTGTCTAATTTGGAAAACCCATTTTCATATCTTGTCCAGAGAGCGGTTACATAGAGCGTCTCTCTTTCACTGGAGGACCTGTCATGTCCTGTATTACACAGACAACACATTGATAAGAATAGACACAGTGTAATACTTCATTTCTCCTGTGGTGGTGCTGCAGGGAAACAGAACACTTACTGTCGGGTTTCCCCACAGATTACAGCTGATCTCTGGGGGTCCCAGCAGGGGGGCACCTTATGATTTGCTTATTGTCAGTGGACTCTTCTACGAAGTAGGGATTGTCGAAAGCGAAAACCTCATTTAATGCATAGGTTCACTTTCAGATTTCCCGTTTCAAATGTTATCAATTGCGCCTTTGTGATAGACAATGCCGCAAATTTATCAAGAGGTTGTGTCCCTATAGTGGTGTAAAAAAAGTCACACATTTTGACGCACAAATGTTTTTAGCAGAAATGTGCAGTTTTATGCTCTTGCCACTTTTAAAAAAAAATGGGTGGAGACTAGGCAGGAGGGGTGACATATTTACTATAATTTTCGCCAGAAATTGGCGTAAATTCTAGCGAAAATCGACACTAGCTCGTAGCTGTCATAGATTTTCGTTTGCATGGACAGCAACGGATGCAATCAATTTATGAGGAGACGCCTCTGAATAATATTGTAGCATCTTACTCCAGTAGGCTACTGTCTAAGACTGAAGTATGAAATGCCAGTCTTAGTAACTCTGGGCTTATATGTTTCACCTTTTTCCAGTAAGGGTATTCTCACACGGCCTATTTTCGGCTGTTTTTCGGGCCAGAAACAGCTGAAAAACGGCCGGAGAATCGGAAGCAGAACGCCTAAAAACATCTGCCCATTGATTTCAATGGGAAAAACGGTGTTGTGTTCCGACAGGGCGTTTTTTTTTACGCCCCGTAAAAAGAAGTGCATGACACTTCTTGAGTCATTTTGGAGCCATTTGTCATTAACTCCATCGAAAAACAGCTCCAAAAAAACGGCCGTAAAAAATGCAGCGAAAAACGCTATTTGCTTAAAAAATGGCTGAAAATCAGGAGCTGTTTTCCTTTGAACACAGCTCCATATTTTCAGAAGTTTTTTTTTCAGCGTGTGAACATACCCTTATAGTATATACTATAGAAACGTATGTGTGAAAAATATGTATACAGCAAACTAGGTGGGACAATCATGTGCTCACTAAAATCTGCTACAACTGTAATTAAAGAGTCTGCATTTACAGATGCTTATAAGTAGGAAGAGTGAGCGGCAACTGTAGGCAATCCACAGAAAAAAATATTGTGTGAATATAATAACTGTGTAATATTATTATATTGTGATTCAATTTATCGTGTCTATTTGTTTTTCCTATGGCTTGTCAATCGCTGTATTCAGAGACTGAGGTGTTTGGTTTCGATATAGAGAATAGATCATTGTACTTTACACGCATGATAGCACACCCTTGAAGGGAGGACCCAGCACATCCATGTATTACATGAATAGAAAATTGATTGTAATGCTTTATTTCGCCTCTGGTGGCGCTGCAGGGGACATAAACACTTACTGCTGAGTTTCTTCACTGATTGCGCCTGGTCACTGAGTGGGAGGATATCATGTGATCAGCTTATCATCGAGGGACCCTTCTAGCTAAAAGCTTATGGAACATGGTGCAAAATTTCAGCTTGGGCACCTACTGCCCCCAACAACGAAAAATTGTGGCAAAAAGTATTGCTTCTGGGGAAGATACCTCCGTAATACAATGTTGTACCTACCAGCGAAAAGAAGGCTGCTGGGCAGTTCTGCATTTCTAATCTTACCCTTTTTTCGCCATAATTTTGCAAAATCCCACACCCTAAAATTAACTCAGACCCCATTCCAGACCCGAACTTCATACAGATCCCAGACCAGACTTAAAATTAATCCAGACCCCAGAACAGACCCCAAAATGAATCCATACCAGACCCAAAAATTAATGCAGACCCCCCACACCAGATCCATAAATTATTTCAGAACCCAGACAAGATTCTAAAATTAAGATCAGACACCAGACCAGACCCTTAAATGAATGCAGACCCCCTGGCAAAAATTCAAAATCAATTCTGCCCCAGACCCCTCCATCTCCTTCCCGGGGTAAGTAAGGGTAAGTAAATGTAGGAGTTAGTACAGCAACGGGGGCCTGTGTGGTCTCACCTAATAGAAACTACATAAGCCCTCATTACTTCAGTAACTCCGCTTTCAGACATGGTGGGGCAGAGGGCATGAACCTCCCCGGGTACAGGGCCCGGTCAGAACTAGAACCGCTCCAAAATCTATAACTTGTTTTTTTTTGTGCTTTTTCTTAAGCCGTTGAAGCGAATGCAAAAGATGCAGGAAAAAAGCACCAAACGAGCGACGCAGGTATTTACTGCCTCCTACTAATTTAAATTGGAGGTCAAAGGTGGAAATCACTTGAAGACCATCAGCCCCCCACTCTCAGTAAAATGACCATCAGCACACCACTCACAGTAAAATGACCATCAGCCCACCACTTACAGATTCCCCTTGTAGGTAGCGCCACACAGCCCCTTGTAGGTAGCGCCACACAGCCCCTTGTAGGTAGCGCTACACAGCCCCTTGTAGGTAGCGCCACACAGACCCTTGTAGGTAGTGCCACACAACCCCATTGTAGGTAGCGCCACACAGCCCCTAGTAGGTAGCGCCACACAGCTCCTTGTAGGTAGCCCTACACAGCCCCTTGTAGGTAGCGCCACACAGCCCCCTTGTAGGTAGTGCCACACAACCCCATTGTAGGTAGCGCCACACAGCCCCTAGTAGGTAGCGCCACACTGCCCCTTGTAGGTAGCGCCACACAGCCCCCTTGTAGGTAGCACCACACAGCCCCCTTGTAGGTAGCACCACACAGCCCCTTGTAGGTAGCGCTACACAGCCCCTTGTAGGTAGCGCCACACAGCCCCCTTGTAGGTAGCGCCACACAGCCCCTTGTAGGTAGCGCCACACAGTCCCCTTGTAGGTAGCGCCACACAGCCCTCTTGTAGGTAGCGCCACACAGCCCTCTTGTAGGTAGCACCACACAGCTCCCTTGTAGATCGTTCCACACAGACCCCTTGTAGATAGTGCCACACAGCCCCCTGGTAGGGAACGCCACACAGCCCCCTGGTAGGGAGCGCCACACAGCCCCCTTGTAGAGAGTGCCACACAGCTCACAGCCCCCTTGTTGGTAGTGCCACACAGCCCACAGCCCCCTTGTAGGTAGTGCCACACAACCCACAGCCCCCTTGTAGATAGCAACCCTCCCCCACTTCCTGTAGATAGCGCCACTGTAGCTCCCTGAAGGAGTGGAATCCCCGTGTGGCTGGGGATTCTGCTCCTGGAGCACTCTTTGATGTCTCTGTCCATATATGGACAGTGACATCAGTGGAAACTCCTGAAGTGAAATCCCTGTCCACAGCATTGCCGACGCTGTTACCGGGGATCCCACTCCAGGAGAAGCTCCTGTCCTCTGTGTCCATTTATGGACAGTGACGTCATTGGCTTTTCCTGGAGTGGAATCCCCGGTCCCAGCGTCTGCAATGCTGTGGACGGGGATTCCGCTGCAAGAGTTTCCCTGATGTCACTATCCATATATGGACAGAGACATCAAGGAGCGCTCCAGTAGCGAAATCCCCGGCCACACGGGGATTTTGCTCCTTCAGGCAGCTACAGTGGCGCTAGTAGATAGCAGAGCTCATGCCCTCATGCCCGAGGTCGCCGCTAGCAGCCGCTATGGCTGCTACAGCGGTAGCGACGGCCACTAAGTGAAGAAGCCCCCAGTGGAAAGTCGACTGAGTCCCCGGGCCCGGGCTCTTCTGAAACAAGCAGGAAAAGGGAGCCAGCGCAGTGCCCCCTTCCACCTGCTGGAGTGATGCGCCCTGTGCAAAGGCACAGGTCGCACACCCCTAAGGCCGGCCCTGCCTATAACAATGCCACTAGTTGTAGTATACTGTAGTATTTTGCTGAAATTCAACTAAATTGCTTTTTAAGTCCAAAGTTATCATGAATTTCTGGTTGTCTTAGTGCCATTATTTCCTGTGCCCACACCGTCACTGCACAGTAATGGTACGGCAGTTTGTGGGCATGACCAGCTTACCGAGGCTTACTATTATAGCTCAATGCGGGAAAGTATTATAGGGCTGGTCTTTATTTCATTGAGCAGATTCCCTTGTGTCTAGCTCATCACATGGCGTCCCACTGCCACGCTGAGATCAATACAAGGAACCACTTGACAAGTGTTTTTTTTTTTTTTTCCCCAAACAGTGAAAGTAAAGCTTTACGGAAGTGTGTAAAACATGGGCAACAGCCCTCATATAGCAAGTGTTGCCCACTTGAAGTGGCTTTCTGCCCTGGCTAATTAATAATGGTGAGGGTATCAATCAAAAGACTCCACCTCTGCTACTTTCACATGAGTTAACCCCTTCCTGACATCCGCCTCATATATATGGCAGAGGTAGGGTGTGAGAGTATGGACCCGGCTCACAGGCTGAGCCCACTCCATAGAATGAGCACGTCGGCTGTTTGAAAGTGTAATGAGCGGGATTCTACTCGAGCGGGATCACACTCCTTTAATCCCTTTGATGCCAGGGTCAATAGCCCCCTCTAACATTCCATCGCTCCCCACGATGCAATCGCTTGTTGCCAATGGTTGGCATGGCAGCCCAGGGGACCAATGAAAACCCCTAGGTCTGCCATCTTTGTACTCCTCTGGCAGGGCTTCATAGGAGACTGTCAGTATCACAATATGCTGCAACACATATTAGTATTGCAGTATATTGTGCAAGCGATAATATTTAAAGTTAAAAAAAATACGCATTGTATATAAAAAAATTAACATAACTGGTATCGCCGCATCCACCGTAAAAGTCTGAGCTATTACAATATAACGTTATTTAACCTGCACAATGAATGCCGTAAAAAAATAACTATGAAAATGTAAAGGATTTGCCAGACACAGGTTCTGTGTCGACGCCCGTGGGCAATCAGTCTGCACCTGCTCCTATGTCTGTGAGACTGACTCCATCTTCCACCACTCAGGATGGCAGGCTTAGGAGTGAGAGAGCCTATCACAGCCTGGCCAGACGGAGCTAGTTCCCGCCCACTGTCTATTTATACCTGCCTTTCCTGTTCCTCCTTTGCCTGTGATTCTTCTATGCTTGTTTCCTGGCTTGCTGCTGCTGCTTGTACCACTGATCCTCTGCTTGTCATTGACCTTGGCTTTCTGACCACTCTCCTACTAAGCGTTTTGTACCTCGCTCTCTCCTGGTTTGACTCGGCTCGTTCACCACTCTTGTTGCTCACGGTGTTCCGTGGGCAGCTGTCCCGTTTCCATAGCTTCTGTGTACCCCTGTCTGTTTTGTCTGTCTTGCACTTACTGAGCGTAGGGACCGTCGCCCAGTTGTACCCCGTCGCTTAGGACGGGTCGTTGCAAGTAGGCAGGGACTGAGTGGCGAGTAGATTAGGGCTCACCTGTCTGTCTCCCTACCCTGTCATTACATAATCACAGGCACAGGAGGAAAAGGAAAGGCAGGTATAAATAGACAGTGGGCGGGAACTAGCTCCGTCTGGCCAGGCTGTGATAGGTTCTCCTACTCCTAAGCCTACTATCCTGAGTGGTGGAAGATGGAGTCAGTCTCACAGACATAGGAGCAGGTGCAGACTGATTGCCCACGGGTGTCGACACAGAACCTGTGTCTGGCAAATCCTTTACAGAAAAACTCCAGAATGGCTGTTTTTTGGTCACCTAATCTCCCATAAAAAAATGGAACAAAAAGTGATCAAAATGTCTCAAGCACCCCGAAATGGTAGAAATAAAAAGTACAAGCCCTCTGACCGCTCAATCCATGGAAAAATGTAAAAAGTTCTGGCTCTCAGAAATGGCGACACAAAGCTAATGTTATTTTTAACAATTATTTTTTTCCTTATTAAAGTAGTAACATTTTAAAAAAATATATATAATTTTGGTATCTCCATAATCGTATTCAGCCGGAGAATAAAGTTAAGTTGTCATTTTTACTGCACGATGAACGCCGTAGAGTCGAAACCCAAAAAAACAATGGAGGAATCGCAGTATTTTTTCCGTTCCGCGCCACAAATATTTTTTTTACAGTTTCCTAGTACAATATATGGTATAACGAATAATTCTGTGAAAACTACACCTTTTCCCACAAACAACAAGCCCTCATATGGTAATATTGACAGAGAAATTAACCCCTTAGCTCACCTGGACGCACCGGTACGTCCTGCATTGAAGTGCTTTAAGCCACAGGGACGTACCGGTGCGTCCTGGCTAAAAACTGTCACCCTGTCAAAGGACAAGGTGACAGAACTGTGCCGTCAACTGTTTATGACAGTTGATCGGCACAGTAAGACGGCAGGGGACCATTCACAGCGGTCTCCTGCCGGCGATCGCTGTGATTGGCCAGTCAAAGCAGACTGACCGATCATAGCTCTATGACGTGGGTATGTGATGACGCTGGCTCAGAAGCTGAGCCAGCGTTATCACCGCCAGGAATCAGCTGTCCGACGCCCCTCTGCAATGGCCAGGACCGGAGCTAGGCTCCGATCCGGCCGATTAACTCCTTCGATGCATCGATAAACGTGATCGATGCATCGAAGTGGCTTGTAGTCTGTCGGCAACCACGATGGTTGCCACGGGCGCGGGTGTCAGCTGTTTGTCACAGCTGACATCGTGCCCTAACGGCCAGGACCGGAGCAAGGCTCCGATCCGGCTGATTAACACCTTAGATGCAGCTATCGCTGCATCTAAGTGATTAGATCGTACCCTATGGTTGCTAATAACAACCATCGGCACCCGCGAAGGTTCCGATGGTTCCTATGGCAACAATAGCCTAACAATTGCTTCCTAGTACGGAACCCTATTAGGCCCCGCCAGGAGGCGAAGCCTAATAGGCTTGCTGTCAGTGAATAGCTGACAGCTCTAATACACTGCACTATGTAGGTAGTGCAGTGTATTAGAATAGCGATCAGGGCTTAATGCCTTCAAGTTCCCTAGTGGGACACAAAAAAAAGTTAAAACAAGTTAATAAAAATGTTGTAAAAAAGTAAAAAAAATACTTTTCATGTTAAAAAACACTATAACAGCCTTTTTTCCTATAATAAGACTTTTATTATAGGAAAAACAAAAAAACATAAAAAAAAGTACACATATTTGGTATCCCCGCGTCCGTAACGACCCAAACTATAAAAATATCACGCTATTTTACCCGTACGGTGAACACCGTAAAAAAAATTCAATAAAAAACTATTCCAGAATCGCTGTTTGTTAGTCACAACCCCTCGCAAAACAGAATAAAAAAAGGGATCTAAAAGTTGCATCTACCCCAACATTATACCATTAAAAAACGCAGCCCGTCCCGCAAAAAACAAGCTCTCCCACCGCTTTTTTGACGGAAAATAAAAAAGTTACGGCTCTCAGAATCTGGTGACACCAAAAATAAATTATTTGAAACAAATGTGATTTTATCGTGCAGACGCTGCAAAACATAAGAAAAACTATATATATATGTTATCGCCGTAATCGTACCGACCTGCAGAATAACGTAAAATTGTCATTCATAGCGCATGGCGAACGCCGTAAAAAAATAAATAATAAAAAACATCAGAATTGCAGGTTTTTGGTCACCTGGCTTGCCAAAAAAATGAAATACAAAGTGATCAAAAAATCGCATGTACCCCAAAATGGTGCCAATGAGATCTACAGATTGTCCCCCAACAAATAAGTCCTCACACGGCTCCGGTGGAGAAAAAATAAAGACGTTTTGGCTCTCAGAATATGGCGATGCAAAATGTGCAAAGTGTCCAAAAGCGGATAAGATTGGGCGCCATTTATCAGTGTGACACCGGCCACATATCTGCGAATTATTATTTATGTACCCCATTATTATACCCTCTTATTATGCCCTGATGTACTCCGCACAGATAACATATTCCCCCACATCATAAACTGAAATACCAGCAATACCCCAAACAGAACAACTAGCGAGCAAAATCCACGCTCCAAAAGCAAAATGGCGCTCCCTCCCTTCTGAGCCCTGCAGCGTGCCCAAGCAGCAGTGTACGTCCACATATATGGCATCGCCATACCTGGGAGAACCCGCTTAACAGTTTGAGGTATTTGTCTTCAGTGGCACAAACTGGGCACAAAATATTGTGCACTAAAATGGCACATACCTCTGGAAATTTGCAATTTTCACTTTGCACCATCCACTGAGCATTCATTTCTAATAGAAAAAAAAAAACCTGTGTGGTCAAAATGCTCACTTTACCTGTTAATAAAATGCCTTCAGGGGTGCAGTTTCCAAAATGGGGGTCACTACTTGGGGGTTTGTTTTACTATTTGACCCCAGAGCCCTGCCATTGTGGGCTAATGCTGTGAAAATCACCAAAATAGGTCTCACATGCGCCTTTCACTCCTAAGCCCTGTCATATATCCAGGAAAATGATAAATGCCTTGAGGGGTGTAGTTTACAAAATGGGGTCACTTCTCATTGTTTTACACTCTACTCTGGTACCTAAGGGAGCTCTGCAAATGCGACATGGCGCCCCTACACCAGTCCAGCAAAATCTGTGCTCTAAAAGCCACATGGCACTCCTTCCATTTTGAGCTCTGCCATGTGCCCAAATAGCAGTTTAGGGCCACACATTGGGTATTGCCGTACTCGGGAGAAATTGGGTAACAAATTATGTGTTGTTTTTTCTCCTATTACCCCTTGTGGGAGAAAAAAATTGGGTGCAAAACTACATATTTTTGGGAAAAAATTATTTTTTTCATTTTCACTGCCTGATTCTAATACAATCTATGAAACACCTGTGGGATCAAAATGCTCAGTACACCCCTAGATGATTACCCTGAAGGGTAAAGTTTCCAAAATGGATTCACTTCTCAGGGGTTTCTACTGTACGGGTACCTCAGGGGCTCTGCAAATGCGACATGGCGCCCAAAAAACAATCAACCAAAATCTACATGCCAAGTAGCACTCCTGCCATTCTGAGCCCTGCGGTGTATCCAAGCAGCAGTTTATAACCACATATAGGGTATTTCCGTACTCGGGAGAAATTGCTTTACAATTATCGGGGCGCTTTTTCTCCTTTATTCCTTGTGAAAATGAAAACAATTCAACATTTTAGTGGAAAGAATGTAGATTTTCATTTTCACTGCATAATCCCAATAATTCAGCAAAAAAACTGTGGGGTCAAAATGCTCACTATACCACTAGATAAATTCCACGAGGGGTATAGTTTCCCAAATGGGGTCACTTTTGCCGGGTTTGCACTATTTTGGCCCCTCAGTGGCTTTGCAAATGTGACATGGGGCCGCAAACCATTCCAGCAAAACTTGAGCTCCAAAAGTCAAATAGCGCTCTGTCCTTTCTAACTTCCGCCATGTGTCCAAACAGCAGTTTATTACCACATATGGGGTATTGCTGTACTCAGAAGAGTTTGCTTTACAAATATTGGGGTGTTTTTTCTCCTTTATCTGTTGTAAAAATGAAAAAATATGAGCTAAAACTACATTTTATTAGAAAAAATTTAGATTTTCAATTTCACGGCATAATTCAAATAGATTCAGCAAAAACCGTGTAGGGTCAAAATGCTAACTATACCCCTAGAAAAATTCCTTTAGGGGTGTAGTTTCCAAAATGGGGTCACTTTTGGGGAGTTTTCACTGTTATGATCCCTCCAGGGCTTTGCAAATACGACATGGCACCGAAAACCATTCCAGCAAAATCTGCGCTTCAAAATCCAAACGGCCCTCGTTCCCTTCTGAGCCCTGCCCTGGGTCCAAACAGCAGTTTATTACCACATATGGGGTATTGCCGTAATCGGGAGACATTGCTTTACAAATGTTGGGGTGCTTTTTCTCCTTTATACCTTGTAAAATCTAAAACATCGTATGTTTTTCCAGAAAAAAAGTAGATTTTCATTTTCACAGACCAGTTCCAATAAATTTAGCAAAAAACCTGTGTTCTAAAAATGCTAACTATACCTCTTGAAAAATTCCTTGAGGGGTGTAGTTTCCAAAATGGGGTCACTTTTGGGGAGTTTCCACTGTTATGGTCCCTCCAGGGCTTTGCAAACACGACATGGCACCGAAAACCGTTCCAGCAAAATCTGCACTCCAAAATCCAAATGGCCCTCGTTCCCTTCTGAGCCCTGCCGTGGGTCCAAACAGCAGTTTATTACCAAATATGAGGTATTGCTGTAATCGGGAGACATTGCTTTACAAATGTTGGGGTGCTTTTTCTCCTTTATTCCTTGTAAAAACAAAAACATTGTATGTTTTTTCAGAAAAAAAAGTAGATTTTCATTTTCACAGACAAGTTCCAATAAATTTAGCAAAAAACCTGTGGGCTAAAAATGCTAACTATACCCCTAGAAAAATTCCTTGAGGGGTGTAGTTTCCAAGATGGGGTCACTTTTGGGGGGTTTCCACTGTTTTGGCACCACAAGACCTCTTCAAACCTGACATGGTGCCTAAAATATATTCTAATAAAATAGAGGCCCCAAAATCCACTAGGTGCTCCTTTGCTTCTGAGGCCGGTGTTTCGGTCCTTTACCGCACTAGGACCACATATGGGATATTTCTAAAAATTGCAGAATCTGGGCAATAAATATTGAGTTGCATTTCTCTGGTAAAACCTTCTGTGTTACAGAAAAAACTGTATTACAAATGAATTTCGTAAAAAAAAATTGAAATTTGTAAATTTCACCTCTACTTTGCTTTATTTCTTGTGAAATGCCTAAAGGGTTCAAATAATTTCTGAATGCTGTTTGGAATACTTTGAGGGGTGCAGTTTTTAAAATGGGGTGTTTTATAGGGGGTTTCTAATATATAAGGCCCTCAAAGCCACTTCAGAACTGAACTGGTCCCTGAAAAAATAGCCTTTTGAAATTTTCTTGAAAATATGAGAAATTGCTGCTAAAGTTCTAAGCCTTGTAACGTCCTAGAAAAATAAAAGTATGTGAAAAAAACGATTCAAACATAAAGTAGACATATGGGAAATGTTAACTAGTAACTATTTTGTGTGGTATTACTATCTGTTTTACAAGCAGATACATTACAATTTAGAAAAATGCAGATTTTTGCAAATTTTCTCTAAATTTTGGTGTTTTTTACAAATAAATATTGAATTTAACGACGAAATTTTTTCAGTATCATAAAGTACAACATGTCACGAGAAAACAATCTCAGAATCGCTTGGATAGGCAAAAGTATTCCGGAGTTATTACCACATAAATTGACACATGTCACATTTGCAAAAATCGGCTGTGCCACAAGGCCAAAATAGGCTGTGTCCTTAAGGGGTTAAAACAGTTACGCCTTTTGGAAGGTGGGGAGGAAAAAACTAGAGCAAAAATCCCAAAAATTACTGTGGCGGGAAGACGTGAATAGACTGTAAATGAGGAATAACAAGCATAAACGTATGTGAATGTATCTGCCGCAAACCTCCCAACTTTCTACCCTGTGGTCTAGTTTGTGTCCTGTAACAAATGCGACCTGTGCAAGAAAGTGAGAGAGTCCCGTGAAGAGTGAATTAGTGGAGGATAGAGATAGTGGTACAAAGTCAAGCCACAGAATTTAGTAGACAGAGAGGTGGTAGAAAGTAATCCCTCCTCCGGCAGCCAGAAAATTTTAACTCTTAATATTGTATGCTATGGAAAATTACTACTGATACTGTTCCTGCTGTGACATCCTTGAACAAAGCGATCCTTAAAGAGACGGTACCACTTTTCTAACAAGGACTGTACGTTTCACACTCACAACCGTTGATGTTTGGGCTATTGCGTGAAAGGTAGTGGTGTAGCAGGGCACATCCAGACTGGTGCAAGCCAGCAGATGATGCGAAGGTGGGGCAGGTTATGGTAGGGTGGAGCTTTGCTTAGACCCATAGTGGCGCTGTAGGACGGGCGTAAGTTTATAGTCACTTAGGGCGTCACCCAATCTTGATGGATCACTTGGCATAATTTGTTGATTCCTACCCCGGCTAGAATCAGAGTGTTACCTCATCAGTTCACTATTGTTACTTGTACTACCTCAAGAGAATCTATTCAAGAAAAGTACTGCACCATCTCCTGAGATCATCTCATCTACATCTCCACTCATACAAGTAAAAGGATAGCCCCCGTTCAAGCAGGTGTGGAAAGAATGATCAAAAGTGGACAAAGACACGTAAAGCCATCCTATAATAATAAGTAAAATGTGGCCAGTGATTAATTCACAGGAGTTTCTACTATTTATTTAAGAATCTAAGAATTATGTTTAGTTACAAGGTAAAGCTTTGAGGGATGTTCTATAGAGAAATGTGAATCATTTAATCTTTGGAAGATCATTGCAATCCAGAAGTTGTCAGCTTTCAGGAAATATATATGGTTTGAGCCGCACTGCACATCCACTTGCTATACTTGATCTATTGCGGATCGGTAAAATTAAAAAATGTACGAACATGAGGTTCTTCGATTACATTTTGATCAAACTGTATAATTCCACGTGCCACTTCACGACAACCTATTTAAAGTGGGTACCTACTCTATCAAGTGCAGTATCGCATGGTAACCAGTGCCACTGCAATACAGTACCTGCAGAGGGAGCACTCCAGTAGACCAGCAACACCCATGCTGCCAGTCTATGTCACCTTGGCTCTGGGCCACATCTAGGGATGCACGATGCATCGAAACTTCGATACTGTTTCGATATTGGGCATTCCCAAACGTTTCGATACCGTTATTTCATGTATAGGTCAGGTCAGTATTGTAACACATGAATGTAATACAGCCAGTGCCCCGCTCCTGAGTCCTGACATGTGTGCACGGTCAGCATGAGGTAATACGGCCGGCGGCACTGAAGACAGAACATGGCGGGCGCACTGCAAAACACCCCCATGTTCTGTCCTGCGCAGCCGCTCATTAGTGCAGCGCCGGTTGTATCACATCATGCTGACCGCGCGCGCACCTAATGTCAGGAGCGGGGCAATGGCTGTATTACGCAGCCGCAGTCCCGCTGGCGGAGATCAGAGAAACCTCTCATCTCCGCCGTTATTCCCCTGAATGCTGCGATCAAAGCTGACTGCAGCATTCAGGAGAAAATGAGAAGGGGGGATGCCCCTTGGATCGCGTCACAGGGAATTCCTGTGACGCGATTGAGGGACATGCCATATATGGGCATGGGCAGACTGCTCAGGGTCCATTGAAGGACCCCAGGGCTGTCCTATCATATTTCCTGTTGTTAGGGCATACTTAGGTATGTCCTAACAACTGCCTGTGTACTATCCGTACACAGGCTAATGTACTGGCCTGTACATTAAAGTTTAAAAATAAAGTAAAAACAAAAGTAATGCTAGATTTAAAAAAATACACATACACCTTTTTTACAATAAACATTAAAATAAGTCTCAATACATAAAACATACATATAATCGGTATTGGCGCGGCCGCAATAACCTTCACAACAATTTTTTTGCATCATTTATGATGTGTACGCTGTAAAAAAATAAAATAAACACTGCTTTCTTTCACTTATTGTGGGGCACGAGGTGCGATGATGAATTTAACCTCCATGTTCCTCACATTAATAGTAATTAACCCCATCATGTATCTTACATATTAACCCATTATCACTGAGAAACAGGAAGAACGGAAGAACTTTTTATTTTATTACTGTTGGCAAAATATCGAATTGGTATCGAAATCACAATACTAAACGAAGTATCGTATCGAAGTTCAAATTCTGGTATCGTGACATCCCTAGCCACATCCCCCCACAGACACAGCAACACTGAACACCACAAAAAAGTGAACAGATGGGGGACGTGGTACAGAGCCAAGGTGGCTTAGACTGGCAGCATGGGTGCTGTTGGTCTCCTGGGCTGTTCCCTCTGCAGGTACTCTGTTGCAGTGGCACTGGTTGCCATACGATACTACACTTGGTAGAATAGGGACCCACTTGAAAGAGGTCGTTGTGAAGTGGCAAATGGGCTTATACAGTTTGATCAAAATGTTTACTAAGAAACTCATGTTCGTGCATTTTATTTTGCTGAGCCGCAATAGATCAAGTATGACAAGTGGATGTGCGGTTTAGGTTTTCTTTTCTCCGTTGTGGATATATATGGTTTGAGGCATATGTATATTTTTGTCTAAAAAGGGGTTATCAGGGCTTTAAAAATGATGGGCAGATGGTGTACATGTAGTAAGATTAGTCACTTACTAATATACTGTCTGTAGCTGATATGCCTCTGTAAACTGGTCTAACCTGCAGTCACATGACCATGCTCCTAGTGTATATCTTCTTGTGTGACATACTGTATGTACACTGAACACGTGGCTATGTCCCCTCTCCTCCCACATTGTAGTACAAGACATCACACATAACATGCCTCTTATCTCCACTGCTCCCTACTCTTCCCCCTCCCTGTCTCTGGATGGATCATTGTAATGACGGGGGAAGGAAGACAGACAGGTGAGCCCTAATCTACCCGCCACTCAGTCCCTGCCTACTTGCAATCGGCAACGGCGTACAACTGGGTGATGGTCTCTACGCTCAATAAGTGCATGACAGACAAACAGACAAGGGTACACAGAAGCTAAGGGAAATGGGGCAGTTGCGCACGGCAACACCGTGAGCAACAAGAGTAGTGAACGAGCCGAGTCAAACCAGGAGTGTACGAAGTACCAAACGCAGAGCAGGAGAGTAGTGAACGAGCCGAGTCAAACCAGGAGTGTATGAGGTACCAAACGCAGAGCAGGAGAGTAGTCAGTAAGCCAGGGTCAAAATGAAGCAGGGACAAATAGTTCAAGCAGCAGCAGCAGAGCCAGGGAACAGGAGAATCACAGGCAAAGGAGGAGCAGGAAGTGAAGGTATAAATAGACAGAGGGCGGGAGCTAGCTCCGTCTGGCCAGGCTGTGATAGGTTCTCCCACTCCTCAGCCTCCCAGCCTGATTGGTAGAAGGAGGGGTCACTCGATCAGACTTAGGAGCAGGTGCAGACTGACTAACCACGGGCATCGACACAGAAGCTGTGTCTGGCAGATCCTTTACAGTACCCCCCCTTTTATGAGGGGCCACTGGACCCTTTCTAGGTGGACCTTGGCCACCTCGAATTCTACCCCTTCAGGGGTGAGAACAGGGACCGGAGGTTTCCTCGAGGGAGCCAAGGACGGGAAGCAGCATTTCAGGAGGGAGGCATGAAACACGTTGTGTATTCGTAAAGACGGGGGTAACTCCAGTCGGAAGGAGACAGGGTTAAGGACTTCAATGACCTTGTATGGCCCTATATACCTGGGAGCAAACTTTTTGGACGGGACTTTAAGGCGCAAATTTTTTGAAGACAGACACACTAGATCCCCGACCACAAACAAGGGGTTAGCAGAACGTCTTCTATCTGCCTGAGTTTTTTGTATGCTCTGGGACACCTCTAGGTTCTTCTGAACCTGGGCCCAGACTGTGCACAGTTCCCGATGAACGACATCTACCTCAGGATTGTTGGAAATACCAGGTAAATTGGAGGAGAACCGTGGATTAAACCCAAAATTACAGAAAAAGGGGGAGACCCCTGACGAGTTACTGACCCGGTTATTAAGGGACAATTCGGCGAGGGAAATGAAGGAGACCCAATCATATTGACAGTCAGAGATAAAACACCTTAAATATTGTTCTAGAGACTGATTAGTCCTCTCCGTTTGGCCATTAGTTTCAGGATGGAAGGCTGAGGAGAAGGAGAGATCAATCTTCAACTTTTTACAGAAGGCTCTCCAAAACAATGAAACAAATTGTACCCCTCTGTCAGAAACAATATTGACAGGAACCCCATGGAGACACAGGATGTGTTTGACAAACAAGGTAGCTAACGTCTTAGCATTGGGTAGTTTCTTGAGGGGCACAAAATGGCACATCTTACTGAAGCGGTCTACTACAACCCACACCACCGACTTGCCTTGAGATGGAGGTAAATCGGTGATAAAATCCATGGAGATATGGGTCCAAGGTCTTTGAGGAATGGGCAAAGAACATAGTAAGCCCGCTGGTCGGGACCTGGGAGTCTTGGACCTAGCACAAATTTCACAAGCGGAGACGTAGGCCTTGACGTCTCTAAGCAACCCAGGCCACCAATAGTTTCTGGCAATGAGATGCTTGGTACCCAGGAAGCCTGGATGGCCAGAGAGTGCAGAGTCATGATTTTCCCTGAGTACCCTTAGCCGAAATTGCAGGGGAACAAACAGCTTGTTCTCAGGAAGGTTCCCGGGAGCTGAACCTTGATTAGCCGAAATTTCGGAGACTAGGTCAGAAGAATCAACAGACTAAATGATTATACCTGGGGGCAAAACACAAGCAGGATCTTCCTCCAAAGGAGGGCTGGCCATGAAGCTACGCGACAGTGCATCAGCCTTAATCTTTTTAGACCCAGCCCTATAGGTGACCAAAAAGTTGAATCTAGTAAAAAATAACACCCATCGAGCTTGTCTCGGGTTAAGCCTCCGGGCAGATTCTAGGAAAACCAGATTCTTGTGGTCGGTAAGAACCGTTACCTGGTGCCCAGTGGCGTAGCTATAGGGGTCGCAGCGGTCGCAGTTGCGACCGGGCCCGTAAGCCAGGGGGGCCCTTAGGCCCCCCTCACCACACTAGCGCTGACTGCAGGGCCGGGCAGCCTATCTGGCAAATGCCAAATGCCGGTGTATGTAGTGTGCTGCTGCCCGCCCACCTCTTTATCCCCAGCGGCGGGCCCTGCCCTGTAGTCTGACACATTTCCCCTCCCTGAGCAGCGCACAGCCCACTTGCTGGACGCTATACTACGCAGCCTGCTGCAGTCCAGCCAATTAGTGTGGGTCATACTGATTGGCTGGGCTGCACTAGGCTGTGTACTACAGCGGCCAGCATGTAGACTGTGCACTGCATAGGTGGGAATTGTCGTGGTCCTAGCAGCAGGAGGTGCCTCATGAGTCGTAGACTGACCATTTCCACTTCCACTCCCCCGGCCCCATCATATTACATCTTGTACCTGCTCTGCATAAGTAGGTATATCCAGCCACCCGCCCACATTCATCCTCGGGGGACAGAGTGCCGGCTACATCATGGCTCACAGAGCTGAGCAGAGACATAGTCAGACTCAAAGGTAAGAGCCAGGCAGCACTGCAGCAGCTTATAAGAAAAAAGTGTGTCCCCAGTACTTTGCAAAGAAACTACTGTCTGTTATGCCCTTCCCCTGCATGGGGAACTATAACTCTAATCCTATCATGTGTGATACTGTCTGCTGGGCCTTATATCTAATCCAATCATGTGTGATACTGTCTGCTGAACTACTGTATCTAATCCTATCATGTGTCATACTGTCTGCTGAGCCAATGTATCTAATCCTATCATGTGTGATACTGTCTTCTGAGCCACTGTATCTAACCTAACCAAAGGGCATGACGAGGTATTCGAAATGACCTTCAGGCGTGTTAAACGCAGTCTTCCACTCATCCCCCTCTTTGATGCGGATAAGGATATAAGCCCCCCGTAAATCAAACTTAGAGAATCATTGGGCCCCCTGAACCTGATTGAAGAGATCAGGAATCAAAGGAAGGGGATACTGGTTCCGTACATTGACCTTATTCAAGTTTCGGTAGTCAATGCACGGCCTAAGACCACCATCCTTCTTCCCTACGAAGAAGAAGCCAGCACCTACAGGAGAAGTAGGAAGTGAAGGTATAAATAGAAGAGGGCGGGAGCTAACTCCGTCTGGCCAGGCTGTGATAGGCTCTCCCACTCCTCAGCCTCCCAGCCTGATTGGTAGAAGGAGGGGTCACTCGATCAGACTTAGGAGCAGGTGCAGACTGACTAACCACGGGCGTCGACACAGAAGATGTGTCTGGCAGATCCTTTGCAATCATGTTTCACATCCTGGGCAGAAAATGGTGCAGAGTATAGCAGCAGAGCAGCAGAGCTGTGAGTAATTACAGAATTTCCTTATATCTTGTAATAGAGGGGCAGACAGTCAGCTGTAAATAGAAACAATGTCTATAAGAGGAGGGAGGAATCATTGGAATTGTAGTTCCTAACATGGTAACCCCGCCCACAGCAAACCCTAGCAAAATGAAAACAAAAGTACTGCACACTAAATAAAAAATAACTACTTCTGAGCTTTAGATGCATAAACTATGATGCATTCAGACTTGGTACTTTTCTGTATTTTTCTTAGTCTCGGATGACCCCTTTAAAACCAAACTTTGTAATCCTACTATTATGTGCGTTATTGATGTAGACATATGTAGTATGTGTGAATTTATACTTCAGGTTTTAGAAGGTATTTTCGGAGAAAAAGTCTGTTTGAGTCACTTTTCTAGTTAGAAACTCAAATTTTCAAAAATGTTTACAATAAAATCACTTGGTGTGGCAAAGTAGTATGAAGGTATTCAAAACTGTAAAATACTAGGCAGGATTATTACATTCTTCAGATTATCTGCTTTCAGAATAAAATATAGTGTGTGGGGTGCACGCACCTCTCAAGACTTGGTAGCGCATGTGATATAACATATTTGACAATTTAATAATATGGCACATTTTCCATTTTCTATCAGACGTGCCTCTTTCTCATGTCACTAGGGGCAGGTTTATCATTACTGTCTTATACTTATACAGATTAAAACTAGACCAGGCCGGCAGAAGTTACGCCAAATTTATCACAGGGTGCATGCTACATGATAAATTTGGCGCATCTTGTTGGACATGTTAGACACTCTCTTAAAGGGGTTTTCTCACGAAGACCACCCCAGTACATATGCCAAACTAGTCCATAAATATGTCATAAGGGGGTCCCCCATCTATGAGTCAGAACGGAGAGCCGCTATGGGAGAACAGCTCCTGTTCATGCAGAGTGTAGACATTCTTGTATTACATGGACGGACTTTCAGGCATGGCTTTCCCTGGTAAAATCAGCTGTCTGCCGAGGGTGCTGGTTGCTCTG